>NC_084611.1:71546769-71554269 GCF_033978795.1 Nerophis ophidion
ACAATGTGAATTCCTGGATTTTTTTTCACATTCTGTCTCTCACAGTTGAAGTGTACTTATGATGAAAATTACAAACCTCTGTCATCATTTTAAGTGGGAGAACTCGCACAATCGGTGGCTGACTAAATACTTTTTTGCCCCACTGTGAATCTGTCCAGCATGTTCAAAATAAACTCAACCATAAATTCAAATGTCATGTTTTTTTATGTTTTATTTGCTTATTATAATATTTGATTATTAATTATATTGCTAATTTATTTTATTATACAGCTCATGTATATTTTTTAATTTATTGAAAACGTTTCTTGGATTTTTTTTTTATCCTAATCTTGCAACAAACACATTTACATATTTTTCCCCACATGCCCTCCCAAAAATATAAATTTTTTAAATGTATAGTTACGATTTGAAGACTACAATGGTGTTTTTCATTCATTGTTCATTACTTCCCAGGGCTATTCTAGATTATGGAGTTTTTCATCCATATTTATTTTTAATATGCATTATTGTTCTTCCTTTTCATGGTTAAAATGCTGACCTAATATGTCCTCACATCCCTGTGGGCATCACATATGGATGTCGTAGTGGTTTGTGCAGCCCTTTGAGACACTAGTGATTTAGGGCTATATAATTGAACATTGATTGATTGAATAGAGTACAACAATAAACAATAGAAATGATGCATATATATATCTATTTTCATTCGATTTGTAGTTATTTTTCATCATTTGCGGCATTTCTTCACATTTCGCTGCAACATGAAACGCTTGTGTAAAAGAATGCATTTCCGCCTGAGCGACTTGACCTTAAAACACGCCGCGTCACGGCTCGCTGGTTATTCTCACGCCCTGGGCTGTAAAAGCGTAATGACTTTATGTGCTCATTTCTTCCCACAAGCAGCGCCGACATGCCATCTTCAGCGCGCCCCACCAGCCGCGACCTGATCACACGCCGCCCATCAGCGTTCTCATCCTCGGGCTCTCATCTAGGTGACATGTGGGTCCTTCTCCCCCCCCCCCCCCCCCCCCCCCACACCAAGAACCAGAGCTGGCTACAATGTGCTCCACGTGGACGCAGGAAACAAAGGTCAAAGGTGACTGCATGGGATTTTTACCTCACACTCATGTCTTACAGTAGATTGCCTAAGCTGCAGTACAGGAGGTTGTCCGCTGGAGGTCACTGTTTACGCACAAATGAACAACCTTTGAGCTCCTTTAACAAGTATACATTCAACAATATTAACAGGACCTCTGAAAACTATTTAATCTCAAAAGTCAGCATTGTTATCTTTTCAATACAAATCTTACATGAGATGTTTTTGTAATTTGCTGGTGTACCTTAAAAAAAAATGTCTACTCCACGTATGAAAAAAAGTGTTTAGCGTTGTTTGGGCATATAAATGTTGTTTTTTTTACATGTAATTTCCCCCCTGAACGCATCTCTGCAAAAACATTTATATGTTGTTTTGGGGAGCAGGTTACAAGTTGCTTTATAAATAATTTGTACCTTTAATAATACCTCACCAAATCAGTCAATTTCATTGTTTTTGATTTTAAGACTAGTGGGTTTGTGTGATTATAACCATGCAATTGTAACCACTGTGAGCACTCCTTTTTGTGGTATACTGAGCCATTGCAAAGTACTTTTAGAATTAGAATATTACAATTTATTATTTATTTATTTATATTATAATATTATATCATTTATTTATATTATAATTTGTATTTCCCCACAGCTCGGCACAATAATTCAGATATGGCAACAGCCAGGAACTATAGATGTTTTGCAAACTGTTTCTATGTTAGCATTTTAACATTTTATGCTAGAATTTTGACAAATTTCATACATGTAAATCGAAATTTCATGGATTTCCATACTTGGTACCATCTTGAAGGTATGCTAACTGTTACCATTTTAGCATAAATGTAACATTTTATGCTAAAATTTTGGTTAATGTAACACATAGTGTATAAACCTAAAATTCATAGATTTCGATACTTGGCGACATCTTAAAAGTATGCTAACTGTTACCATTTTAGCATGCTGACATTAGCAATGTAACATTTTATGCTAGCATTTGGGCTAATGTTATACATAGTGTATAAACCTTAAAATCATAGATTTCGATAATTGGCAACATCTTAAAAGTATGCTGACTGTTCCCATTTTAGCATGCCGACATTAGCAATGTAACATTTAATGGTAGCATTTTGACTAACGTTATACATACTGTATAAACCTAAAATTCATAGATTTCGATACTTGGCGACAGTAATCCCATGTAATGCTAACATGGGAACGAACTGTTCCCATTTTAGCATGATGATGTTAGCATTTTATCCTAGAAATTCAGCTAATTTTGCAGACATAAACCCAAAGTTCCTGGTTTTTATGATGTGGTGCTATTTAGCAAGTATGCTAACATTTCCAATGTTGGCATGCTAACGTTTTATGTCAGCATTTTAGCGAAAAAAAATTTGATTTCGATACCTGTCGCCATTTTGCTAGTATGCTAACTGCTTTTTTAAGATGCTAAAATTTTGCTTATAAACTTTTCCAAAAAATAAAGACTCATTAGGAGTGGGATTGTTTTATTATTATCTTATTATACTAACACATTATTGATATTCTATCATTTAATATTAGTTGTGTCTATTACCAAAGTCTTTTTTAAATCAACAATGCTGACTTGAATGTTTTGATTCGACCTTTCATCGAGTTCAAATGGACGATGGAAACATTGTAATGACTGATATCTTATGAGCCGCAGATAAGGAGGCACATTTAGATCAACAATTTAATGTGCCAACACCTGCCATTTTATAAAGTTTTAGTCGTGTCGTTCTACAAACTAGGTTTCGGTTGAGACACAAGCAGTTGAGGGGTTTTGAAGAATCAGCATCAGTTAAACAAGCAGGAGGAATATTGGACATCCTCTAGGGCAGGGGTGTCAAACCCATTTTATCCCAGGGGCCGCATGGAGGAAAACCTATGATAACTTAAAAATAAAGACAACTTCAGAATTGTTTTCTTTGGCCAAAAATACAGCAAGCATATTCTGACAAATAGTTCTCCTGGCAAAACACCTCAAGTTTGTGAAAAACAGAAAAAAATTAGTGCCGTTTCCAAAACAGCATGAACTTAGACTGTGTCTCAGTGTTTTTACAAAGCCATTAAACTTTAAGCACTTCCGGTTTCAGCATTGTCATGTTGCCTGTTCATTAACGGTTTGGAAAAGCAACTGAGTGTTTCCTCAAACCTCCACATTGGTGACATCCACAACTGCCACAACACATTCATTTACCATCATTCAAATATTACAATTATAGTATAATCCAAACAATGATCATACGTAACCAAAGTGAACATGGTAGATTTAATGATAAAATAAAATAAAACAAACAACAAATGTAAAAACACACATTTTTACAATGGAGTTCAGGGTGCACAGCTTGCTGTCAACAAACTGTGAGCGCTGCATGGAAATCTAAATACAAAGATGATGGTCATGTTGACTTTGCATTTTACTGTTTTGTTATTTTTATTTGATGAGTGGATAATTGACTATGATAAAGGTACTGTGCGTCGCTATAGCATTAGTCTGTTGCCAGCCACAATCGACGCTGATTGGAGTAGCAGCAGCCAAACCAGAGGGCGGTGAAAGTCAGCTGACAGGTCATCTTTGAAGAGTGTCATGTGTGACGTGGGTTACACTTGAACTGCCATTGCGACATCCAGGGGACACATTTAGAACTGCAGTTTCTTTCATTACAAAAATTACAGCTCGTGTTATACTTACCGTATTTTTCGGGCTATAAGTCGCAGTTTTTTTCATTGTTTGGCCGGGGGTGCGACTTATACTCAGGAGCGACTTATGTGTGAAAATATTAACACAATACCGTAAAATATCAAATAATATTATTTAGCTCTTTCACGTAAGAGACTAGACGTATAAGATTTCATGGGATTTAGCAATTAGGAGTGACAGATTGTTTGGTAAACTTATAGCATGTTCTATATGTTAAAGTTATTTGAATGACTCTTACCATAATATGTTATGTTAACATACCAGTTGCACGTCATATAACGTACACTTATTCAGCCTGTTGTTCACTATTCTTTATGTATTTAAAATTGCCTTTCAAATGTCTATTCTTGGTGTTGGGTTTTTATCAAATAAATTTCCCCCAAAAATGTGACTTATACTCCAGTGCGACTTATATATGTTTTTTTCCTTCTTTATTATGCATTTTCGGCAGGTGCGACTTATACTCCGGAGCGACTTATACTCGGAAAAATACGGTAGTTATTTTGCGGGCCGAGGGCCGGTTTATACCTGTTCACGGGCCTGATAAGGCCCCCGGGCCGTACATTTGACAACACTGCTCTAGGGGGCGCTGTCAGGCCAAATTTCTTCCCCCCAACAAAAACCTTCCCCTCCATTTACTTCCGGGGTCATGATTAATACAGACGTTTTATTAACGCTATATTATAAAAATATTACACTATATTATAAAAATACAGACGTTTTGTTAACGCTATATTATAAAAAGAAAAGTAAAAAAACAATTTAAAAACAAGCTATGGGATGACGCATTTTCTTCCGGGGTTACGTTTCCTCACGTTTCCTCTTAAGTCATCCCATAGCTTGTGTTTGTAAATTGTTTTTAAAATTTTTTTTATAATATAACGTTAACAAAACGTCTGTATTTTATAATATAGCGTTAAAAATACGTGTGTATTAATCATGACCCCGGAAGTAAATGGGGGGGGGGTTTGTAGGGGGGAAGAAATTTGGCCCGACAGCGCCGCCAGGATGAAGGTGAAGATAACGGTTCCGATTTATTTGTGCTTAGCTTTAGGTCGGATAGGCGCCTTCTACAGGTAAGATACTGAGAAAAGACCATCATCACGAGTGGGCACTTATGTCAAAGTAAACAAGGAAGTGAGGACGTGGATCTGACTAGTGGATGTTTGAGCGAAAGCAACAAAGTACTCAGACCCACGTGTAACTTGAACAAATACCAACACTCCCTTTTATTTCTTTGCTTTGATCAAATATAAAAAATAGAATGACGTCATCAGTCTGCAAGTGATATCATACAGTTATTAATACCCGCACATTGTCTATATTACAAGCTTAACGATTTAAAGTCAAGGCATCCATTGAAATATAAACACACTTTTTTTTTTTAAAGGGGAACATTATCACCAGACCTATGTAAGCGTCAATATATACCTTGATGTTGCAGAAAAAAGACCATATTTTTTTTAACCGATTTCCAAACTCTAAAAGGGTGAATTTGGCGATTTAAAAGCCTTTCATTTGATAGCCTGTCGGGCGATGACCTTTCACCCGTGACGTCACATCGTGAAGCGACCCGCCATTTTCTCAAACACATTACACACACCAAGTCGAATCTGCTATGTTATTTTCCGTTTTTTCGACTGTTTTCCGGTACCTTGGAGACATTATGCCTCGTCGGTGTGTTGTTGGAGGGTGTAACAACACGAACAGAGACGGATTCAAGTTGCAACAGTGGTCAAAAGATGCAAAAGTCCCTCATTTGTTCCGCACACTGTACCGACGACAGCTATGCTACGACAGAGATGGCAAGAATGTGTGGATATCTTGCGACACTCAAAGCAGATGCATTTCCAACAATAAGGTCAACCAAATCACAAAGGTTAGTTTTGTTGATGTTGTTGACTTATGTGGAGTGTGATAATCAGACATATTTGGTTACGGCATGACTGAAAGCTAATCGATGCTAACATGCTATTTAAGCTAGCTGTATGTACATATTGTACCATTATGCCTCATTTGTAGCTATGTTTGCATCCAGCCTTTCCCTCCACCCACATTTAATGCCAAACAAACACACACCAATCGTTGGTTAGAAGGCGATCGCCGAATTTGTCCGCGCTTCCTCCCGTGCCGCTGTCTGTCGTGATATGGCTCAAAAGCTTCTGTTCTTTAATTTCGTTTTCGGTACCTGCCTCCACACTCCAACCATCCGTTTCAATACATGCGTAATCTGTTGGAGCTACTATGCTATACCTTTCTGTACTATCTGCCATGTTTTTTTCTGGTGGCTGCACGCTGTGACGTCACAGGATAATGGACGGGTGGATATTGCGATGGTGTAAATCAGGCACTTTGAAGCCGTTTTTCGGGATATTGCGTGATGGGTAAAATTTTGAGAAAAACTTCGAAAAATAAAATAAGCCACTGGGAACTCATTTTTATTGGTTTTAACCATTCAGAAATTGTGATAATGTTCCCCTTTAATCCCTGACTGTTCTTAGTGAAACTGGGTGCAAAACAACTTATCCTCAAGGAAATGTATCTGTGATCTTATTAAATTACAAGAAAAACAACAGAGCGACTATCACGCTTTGTTACCAATCTGCTTGTAGAGAACCATTGAGACCACCATGGCAGCAATCTGGAAAAAGAACACAAAAACACACTGGAACTTTCCACATACAGTAAAATATTTTGTAAACAAACACTTTTGATTTATCCGAGAGATTGCACCTGGCCATACAATGGCAGACATTGTATTGTACGGCGACCCGTCACCTCACTCGCTGATTATCATGTGCAGGTGCTTATTCTACTTTGATGGACTGAGTCACCTCATGGATACAATACTTTGTCTAAGCTAATCTTTTTTTTGTAGCGGTGAGTCAACATGTCCTTTAATATACTTTTAGTTGGGTTTATCATCATCGCCGCCACGACCATTAAAAACCTCATAAAGATAATTGCTAATTTAGCGTCACTTCGAACAGGACAGATTCATGGACGTATTTTTGTGAATTGTGAATTATATTTATATAGCGCTTTTATCAAGTGACTCAAAGCGCTTCACATAGTGACACCCAATATCTAAGTTACATTTAAACCAGTGTGGGTGGCACTGGAAGCAGGTGGGTAAAGTGTCTTGCCCAAGGACACAACGGCAGTAACTAGGATGGCACAAGCGGGAATCGAACCTGGAACCCTCAAGTTGCTGGCACGGCCACTCTACCAAACGAGCTATGTACTATTTAAGTTTATATTGCAGCCAAACATTTTCCTTACAAATATAATGTCTAAATAACATTTGTTTTTTCATAGTTTTTGCCTTTTTTGTGTGTTTTGTGTACTTTTTTAATTAATGCCAGAGTGGAAAAGCAGTTCTGAATGGGCTTTATTGAGGAGACAGTAAGTGAGCTATCCACATGCTAGCTAACTAGGGAACTTGTTTCGGTGTTTTGGATTGTCTCAGTGCGGCGTTTGACAAGACCTACAGTGAGTCCATGCGGTTGAGACGTTCAGCAAATTTTGTTTAGACCAGGGGTGTCAAAACTACGGCCCGAGGGCCGGATCAGGCCCGCGGACAGGTTTTACCCAGCCCGCGGGATGAGTTTGCTAAGTATAAAAATTAATCTGAAATTTTTGAATAAAATAAACTGCTGTTCAAAATGTGTCCACTAGATGTTGCAATAGCA
>NC_084611.1:71559269-71684269 GCF_033978795.1 Nerophis ophidion
CTCAAACCAACCAACAAATGTTATTCATTATTATTAGTTATATATTTTCTGTTAAACCACTAATGGTAGCATAAGATAGCAAGTGGTGTTCTTGTCCCTTTTGATATGTTACATGTGTTAAACAGGTCAACACATATGCTAATCGGTTATGCTAGACTGACCATACGTCATCTTTTCCCCGGACATGTCCTCTTTTGCTGGGCTGTCCGGGCGGAGTTTCTTAAATGCCTCTAATGTCCGCCATTTTGAGTTAGGGTTGCGTGTGTTTTCAATGTACGTTCAGGGTTAAGAAGGGGTTAAAAACAAAACAAATTGTGAAGGTGTGCGCATGCAAGAGGCATTTGTGAGGGAGGGGCAGAGACAGAGAGAGCGAGAGAGTTATAATAAACGCGCATGTGTCGCCAGGCTCTGCTTTTTATCGATATATTTATCAGATTAAATGTTTTATTATGTATAGCAGGGGTTTCAAAAGTGTGCCATTTGCGGCCTACAGCTAATGTTTTAAAGGCGAACAACACATTTTAAATATACTATTAAAATAAACAAAAACATAACAAAAGTGAAATAAAAAAGCTTAAAGGTGAAATGTAATTTAGAAAAAATCGCTATGTTGACTAATAAAACAAAGCTGTTTTTTTTTTTCTTTCAAACTGTCATTGCTCAAAACATAATATTGAATCCTAATCAATGTCATTATGAATGATTGACCTATTTAGGGATCCGATTACGTCACATCAAATATCCCACTTTGAAAAATATTTTGGATGGAATATTTTGCATATTTTGTGTGTTTGCCGTAGAAAACATAGTTTTGTTCGACAAAAAAGGGCGGAAAGCAAACAAAAAAACAACATAAAAAAATCTAAAACATTTTGAAATGAGGGATAGATCTGAAGTTGATGTAAACTTCAGAGATTTAAGCGTTAAATATAAAATGTGTGTATGCCCTGGCACACCATTATCATCATTTCATGACCGAAGCAAAACACTTTTTACACTTTTATACTGAAATAAATACACCTACAACTTATTATATAAAAACATAGAAAAAACTACCAGCAGCGGTAATGAAGTAAAGAAGAAAGTAAATGAAAGTTTATAACTGAATACATTTACATAAGTATACAAATTTGTTTTCTTTTTTTATTACTTTCTTTTGATGAATGAAGTATCGTTTATGACAACCTTTTTCCAAAACACAATATAAAATGTGAGCTAAAACAGGATAATGCATACATTTGTTTTCAAAACGCTTACAAAAAAGTAGGACCCCAAAAATTTACTGTGGGACCCCATTTTGAAAATTCCTAGCGCCAACACTGCTGTCAACAGAGGAGAAAAAAATGCTTTATTTAAATAAATATATTATTTATAAAGCAAGTTAGCGTATCATTGGCAAATCTTCCTCTTTTGGGGATTTCAGAATATGGTCAGCCTAGGTTATGCAAACAGGTATTAGTGTTATAGCTGTCAAAGGTTGTTATCATTATAGTTATATAATAGCACGGGTGTCCAAAACAACAAGTAAGATTACATGATCATAAAAGATTGTATGAATCTCAAATCTAAAATCAGTCCTTCTTTGTGTTTACTTGTGCAAAACTGGACAGCCAGTTAACTAACAAACTCTATATATTCCCTAATTGGGTTTTAAGCGACTAGGAGCTAGCAGCTACACAACAGCTAGGCACACAATAGCACAGAAGCTCGACATACATAATACTGTGTCCTTAATTCACAGGTGTCAAACTCTGGCCCGCGGGCCAAATTTGGCCCGCCGTGTAATCTCATTTGGCCCTTGAGGCAATATCAAATTACCATTAGAGCTGGCCCGCCGGTGTTATACAGCGGCAGTGCCGCTGTAACACCGCATTCACCGATTTCCTGGGACACTCTCGAATTTCAGTGCCCCTCCCGAAAATCTCCCGGTGCAACCATTCTCCCAAATTCCACCAGGACAACAATATTGGGGGTGTGCCTTAAAGGCACTGCGTTTAGCCGTACGTCAAGTCCGTTTTTCCTCCTCACAAACAGCTTGCCGGCCAAGTCACGTATTATATACATAGCTTCTACAAACATGTCAGTAAATGCAAGGCATACTTGATCAACAGCCATACAGGTCCCACTGAGGGTGGCCGTATAAACAACTTTAACACTGTTACAAATATGCGCCACACTGTGAACCCCCACCAAACAAAATTGACAAACACATTTTGGGGGAACATCCGCACCGTAACACACCATAAACACACCATAAACACAACAGAACAAATACCCAGAACTCCTTGCAGCACTAACTCTTCCTGACCGCTACAATATACACCCCCTCCCCGCTACGACATCATTGTGTCGCCAAACACAATGACCACTCCACTTCAGCTTAAAGACAGCATACGTCCATTTTAGACAGTTAATAATAAAAAGGTTGGTTTTCATCATGCCTATAATTGTTCTCTGTTTAACTGATTTCACGGCATAGCTCGGTTGGTAGAGTGGCCGTGCCAGCAACTTGAGGGTTGCAGGTTCGAGTCCCGCTTCCGCCATCCTAGTCACTGCCGTTGTGTCCTTGAGCAAGACACATTTCCCAACTGCTCCCAGTGCAACCCACACTGGTTTAAATGTAACATAGATATTGGGTTTCACTATGTAAAGCGCTTTGAGTCACTAGAGAAAAGCGCTATATAAATATAATTCACTTCATTTACTTTACTTCATCAAGTGTTTTCTAACATTCCACACTATGTATCGGATCAATAGCAGTATCAGTCAATACTCAAGTCTCCAGAAAGCGAAACATTAGCTATTAGAACAACATTAACATTTTAACTCTATCCATCCATTAATTTTCTACCGCTTGTCCCTATTGGGTTCACGGGGGGGTGCTGGAGCCTATCTCAGCCGCATTGGGGCAGAAGGTGGCGTAGACCCTGGACAAGTCGCCACCTCATCACAGGGCCAACACAGATCAACAGACAACATTCACACTCACATTTACGCATTATGACCAATTTTAACTCATTAAATTTTTAATGTTTTCCCTTCAACATTTTTTCTTGTTTTAGAATCCATCCATCCATCCATCCATTTTCTACCGCTTATTCCCTTTGGGGTCGCGGGGGGCGCTGGTGCCTATCTCAGCTACAATCGGACGGAAGGCGGCGTACACCCTGGACAAGTCGCCACCTCATCGCAGGTTGTTTCAGAATAAAAACTTCTATTGTACGAGTTTGCTCAAAGACTGTGCGAAAGCAGGCGAAAAGGCGTGAATACTCACCGTCAGAAGCATGCACCTGCTTTCCTTCACGGCGCCGCAACAGCCCAGGAAGCCGATGACCAGCAACACGGACCCCACCGCGATGAGCAGGTAGGCGACGTTTGCGACCTCGGATATCTCTGGGGGAATGTCCTCCACGCTATCCAGTATTCCCATCAGGGAATTGCTGTCCACCTTCACCCAAATGCCCACGCCCAGGATGGCAGCACCTGCTAACTGAAAGACGACATGCCCGGATGAACCAAAAAGACAGAGAACTAGCAAACTGTTAGCATGATGTTCAAAGTAAACATTTAAATTTTTAGAAACTAGTTGAATTTTACTACAAAAACATCCGTTTCTGCGTAACTGTGCTGTTTTTTTCATACTGGTACATTTTAAACCAGCTAAATATGGACATAAAACGGCGGTCACAAAACAGTTTCATGTTTGATAAATCACAATGAGAGCGTTAAAGGCCTACTGAAACCCACTACTACCGACCACGCAGTCTGATAGTTTATATATCAATGATGAAATATTAACATTGCAACACATGCCAGCACGGCCTTTTTAGTTTACTAAATTGCAATTTTAAATTTCCCGCGAGTTTCTTGTTGAAAACGTCACGGAATGATGACGCGTACGCGTGACGTCACGGACTGTCAGGAAATATTAGCAGCTGCACCACTCGCAGCTAAAAGTCCTCTGCTTTAACCGCATAATTACACAGTATTTTGGACATCTGTGTTGCTGAATCTTTTGCAATTTGTATTTTTAATAATGGAGACTATAAAAAACAATGCTGTTGGTAAAAAACGGTGTATTGCAGCTGTCTTTAGCACCGAGACACAGCCGAT
Source organism: Nerophis ophidion (assembly GCF_033978795.1). NCBI lineage: Eukaryota > Metazoa > Chordata > Actinopteri > Syngnathiformes > Syngnathidae > Nerophis > Nerophis ophidion. The sequence goes on from NC_084611.1 coordinate 71,563,383, forward strand.
GTTTCTTTGTTTGTTGTGAAGCGGAGCGGTCAAGCGACCATATTTTCTCTACGTCAACCAGCATGTTTTTGGATGGGGAAATTGTGATATATATCTTACCGGAGAAATCATTGGATTATTCGTCGTCCTGCAGCAGCTGTTTAAAAGGCAGCTGTGAGCTTGGCTCCTCGGCTTCTCTCTGAGACACTTTGTGTTCACCGCAGCCATCCGACCTCGAGGTATGTCTTTACAATCTTTAAAATCTCACTAAAACACTATTAAAACAATAAGCAGATAATGGATCTTCCAGAATTATCCTAGTAAATGTGTCTAATTACATCTGAAACGCTCACACTGCCGTCGCCCGGAGCCGTCGCTTTTTTTTTTTTTCTATTCCTTCACTGTCAATATCTTAATTCACAAATCTTTCATCCTCGCTCAAATTAATGGGGAATCTGTCGCTTTCTCGGTCTGAATTGCTCTTACTGCTGGTGGCTCCTATTAAAAACAATGTGAATATTTGTGGAACCCTGCAACTCGTGACGTCACGTGCACATACTTCCGGTACAGGCAAGGCTTTTCTATGAGCGACCAAAAATTGCGAACTTTATCGTCGATGTTCTCTACTAAATCCTTTCAGCAAAAATATGGCAATATCGCGAAATGATCAAGTATGACACACAGAATGGACCTGCTATCCCTGTTTAAATAAGAAAATCTCATTTCAGTAGGCCTTTAAATGGTTACATTTGCTCAGTATTATGACAGACAGACAGAAACGCTAAATGGATTGCAAGTGCTATTTTGCTCATTTAAGAAACACATTCCTCTGCACACCAACTTAGAAAAATCATCTTAGCGTTTCAAGTTATCACATATTTCAAGTTATCACATATTTTAATACGCGCAAAGCTTTCGTGGATCAGGCCTGTTCAATCAACATAAAGGGTGGACGGATCAATCCAGAAATAAATGCGAGTATCATTATCGGAATGACACGAACCTGATGAGTTTTATTTTTGCAGTGTTGCTATTATATTCATACATTCTTTAGGGCTGTCAAATTTCGCGTTTTGATGTGGATTAACCAATATTAATCTGATTATCAACCCGTCTTCAGTCCTTTGTATATGATCCCTTGACTGTCATTGTTCATGCAAAACAAAACACAATTAAAGGCCTACTGAAACCCACTACTACCGGCCACACAGTCTGATAGTTTATATATCAATGATGAAATCTTAACATTACAACACATGCCAATACGGCCGGTTTAGTTTAGTAAATTGCAATTTTAAATTTCCCGCGAGGTATCCTGTTGAAAACGTCGCGGACTGATGATGCTTATGTTGAGGCGTGCTTGTGACGTTATTGGTTGGAGCGGACATTTCAGCCCAGCGCCACTCACGGTTAAAAGTCGTCTCTTTTCATCGTATAATTACACAGTATTTTGGACATCTGTGTTGCTGAATCTTTTGCAATTTGTTTAATTAATAATGGAGACTATAAAGAACAATGCTGTTGGTGGAAAGCAGTGGATTGAAGATGCCTTTAGCCACCAAAACACAGCCGGTGTTTCTTTGTTTGTTGTGAAGCTTTAACAGAGCGGTCAAGCGAACATGTTTCTCTACCACATGTCAACCAATTGTGATATTAAGTCGGCTCTTACCGGAGACTTCAGCGGATTATGCGACCTCCTCCTGCAGCTGTCAAAAAGGCAGCTGTGATCTTGGCTTCTCTCAGAGACACTGGCGTTCACCGCAGCCCTCCGACTTTCAGGTATGACTTTATAATCTCACTAAAACACTATTAATACAATAAGCAGATAAGGGATTTTCCAGAATTCTCCTAGTAAATGTGTCTAATAACATCTGAATCGCTCACACTGCCGTCGCCTGGAGCCTTCGCCTTTTCTTTCTTTTTTTTTTAGTGCTTCACTCTAACTTTCCTCATCCACAAATCTTTCATCCTCGCTCAAATTAATGGGGAAATCGTCGCTTTCTCGGTCCGAATTGCTCCTGCTGCTGGTGGCTATGATTATAAACAATGTGAGGAGCCCTACAACCCGTGACGTCACGCGCACATCGTCTGCTACTTCCGGTACAGGCAAGGCTTTTTTATTAGCGACCAAAAGTTGCGAACTTTATCGTCGATGTTCTCTACCAAATCCTTTCAGCAAAAATATGGCAATATCGCAAAATGATCAAGTATGACACATAGAATGGACCTGATATCCCCTTTTAAATAAGAAAATCTCATTTTGGGAAGGCCTTTAAACATGTATAATGGCGATTAAAAAATGTCATCGTTTGACAGCTACAAAGTGACCAGTAGAGTGTAAAAACAAGTTGACTTCAGGCTTAATTGTGTTCCTTTGTATCCATTAATGCCAGTTGTATTTACAATCGGCAAAGTGTGTGCTAATAGCTTCTAAACATCCCAAAATGCTACAAATGTAGTTGGCCATTTTGAATATTCCACTCCGAATACATTCGGCAATGTGCGCAGATTTTATGCTACTGTGGTAACACTGCTGCACTCTGACCATGTTATTAGATCAGTCGTACTGGAAATAAGCAACAATCGGAAGGAGATGTGCTGTTTATCATTCACAATCCTTATTTAAGACAAGAACACATATGCTTGGCTTTCTTTATGCATTCTAAATCAGAAATAAATAGCCAACAAGTTGAGGGACCTCTACTGCGCTCATAAAACCATCTCTAAGAACATCCAGAAAGAGCCAACAATTCTCCATGTACATGACGTGACCTGAAAAGTAACCAAATATGAGTAACATTGTTATTATAAGCGCTAACGCAGATGGACTATTTTAGCGGCTCATTGATATCAGTGAGCTAATGCTATCTTAAGATGCTATCGTTGACACGTAGAAAGGCGGCTGCTTCTGCCTCATCTGAAACTTGCTGAGAGTAAACTCTAGATCAGGGGTCGGCTACCCAAAATGTTGAAAGAGCCATATTGAACCAAAAAGACAAAAACAAATCTGTCTGGAGCCGCCAAAAATTAAAAGCCATATTACTTACAGATAGTGTGTCATGAGATGTAAATTGAATTGTGAGGACTTAAAGGAAACCAAATGAGCTCAAATATAGCTACAAATGAGGCATAGTGATGCAATGTGTACATATAGCTAGCCTAAATAGCATGTTAGCATCGATTAGCTTGCAGTCATGCAGTGACCAAATACGTCTGATTAGTATTCCACACGAGTCAATAACGTCAACAAAACTCATCTGTGTTTATTCATGCACAACATTATAAGAGTGGTGGACGAAATGAGACGGAAAAATAAGTGGCATAACGTCTTAGAAAGTCGGAGAAAGTAAACAAACTAGGGTGAGTTCAAGGACCGCCAAAATTAGTTGGACAAAAGGGCGCTGGCCAAATACTCGAATCAGTGAAGCATGTTTAATATAAACAATGTGCTTTATAGCAAATAGGGAGCTTTGTGTCATGTTTGTCCTCCTACAGAAACTATATTAAAACAAAAAATAGTTTTAATTTTTCCCCTCATCATTTCCATTTTTCATATATTTTTGAAAAAGCTCCAGAGAGCCACTAGGACGGCGCTAAAGAGCCGCATGCGGCTCCAGAGCCGCGGGTTGCCGACCCCTGCTCTAGATTATAATTCATGCATCTCTCACCTGGTACTAGACATATGTGGCCATGGATCGACAGACAACTTTTTGAACCCTTTGTGAAAATTGCGACTGAATCTTCATCCATGTAAGTGTCCCTTCTGTTTGTACACTAAGTGTTTGTTTTATTATGGTTAGTTTATATGTTTAGCACAGAGCAATGCTGCTGACGCTATAATGTTTCAATGAAACTGCGTCCGTTCAGCCCTCGGCTTCTAAAATTTATTGCTCATCCTCCTTGTGTTCGGGCTCAAAAATATAAGGTTCTAGGTCATCATTTTCCTAAAGTAATCATTATTGGCTCTCAAAGTTTGCTTGACTATCAATCAATCAATCAATCAATGTTTACTTATATAGCCCTAAATCACTAGTGTCTCAAAGGGCTGCACAAACCACCACGACATCCTCGGTAGGCCCACATAATGGCAAGGAAAACTCACACCCAGTGGGACATCGGTGACAATAATGACCCAGTGGGACGTCGGTGACAATAATGACTATGAGAACCTTAGAGAGGAGGAAAGCAATGGATGTCGAGCGGGTCTAACATGATACTGTGAAAATTCAATCCACAATGGATCCAACATAGTCGCGAGAGTCCAGTCCAAAGCGGATCCAACACAGCAGCGAGAGTCCCGTTCACAGCAGAGCCAGCCTGGCTGGCTCCCGTTCACAGCGGAGCCAGCAGGAAACCATCCCAAGCGGAGGCGGATCAGCAGCGCAGAGATGTCCCCAGCCAATACACAGGCAAGCAGTACATGGCCACCGGATCGGACCGGACCCCCTCCACAGGGGAGAGTGGGACATAGAAGAAAAAGAAAAGAAACAGCAGATCAACTGGTCTAAAAAGGGAGTCTATTTAAAGGCTAGAGTATACAAATGAGTTTTAAGGTGAGACTTAAATGCTTCTACTGAGGTGGCATCTCGAACTGTTACCGGGAGGGCATTCCAGAGTACTGGAGCCCGAACGGAAAACGCTCTATAGCCCGCAGACTTTTTTTGGGCTTTGGGAATCACTAACAAGCCGGAGTCCTTTGAACGCAGATTTCTTGCCGGGACATATGGTACAATACAATCGGCAAGACAGGATGGAGCTAGACCGTGTAGTATTTTATACGTAAGTAGTAAAACCTTAAAGTCACATCTTAAGTGCACAGGAAGCCAGTGCAGGTGAGCCAGTACAGGCGTAATGTGATCAAACTTTCTTGTTCTTGTCAAAAGTCTAGCAGCCGCATTTTGTACCAACTGTAATCTTTTAATGCTAGACATGGGGAGACCCGAAAATAATACGTTACAGTAGTCGAGGCGAGACGTAACAAACGCATGGATAATGATCTCAGCGTCTTTAGTGGACAGAATGGAGCGAATTTTAGCGATATTACGGAGATGAAAGAAGGCCGTTTTAGTAACGCTTTTAATGTGTGCCTCAAAGGAGAGAGTTGGGTCGAAGATAATACCCAGATTCTTTACCGTGTCGCCTTGTTTAATTGTTTGGTTGTCAAATGTTAGAGTTGTATTATTAAATAGAGTTCGGTGTCTAGCAGGACCGATAATCAGCATTTCCGTTTTTTTGGCATTAAGTTGCAAAAAGTTAGCGGACATCCATTGTTTAATTTCATTAAGACACGCCTCCAGCTGACTACAATCCGGCGTGTTGGTCAGCTTTAGGGGCATGTAGAGTTGGGTGTCATCAGCATAACAGTGAAAGCTAACACCGTATTTGCGTATAATGTCACCTAGCGGCAGCATGTAGATGCTGAAGAGTGCAGGGCCAAGGACCGAACCCTGGGGAACTCCACACGTTACCTTAACGTAGTCCGAGGTCACATTGTTATGGGAGACACACTGCATCCTATCAGTAAGATAAGAGTTAATCCAAGACAGGGCTAAGACGGACATACCAATTCGTGTTTTGATACGTTCTAATAAAATATTATGATCGACGGTATCGAAAGCAGCGCTAAGATCGAGGAGCAGCAACATAGATGACGCATCAGAATCCATCGTTAGCAATAGATCATTAGTCATTTTTGCGAGGGCTGTCTCCGTGGAGTGATTTGATCTGAAACCGGATTGAAAGGTTTCACATAGATTGTTAGACGCTAAGTGTTCATTTAACTGCTCCGCAACAATTTTTTCAAGGATTTTTGAAATAAAGGGAAGGTGAGACACCGGTCGGTAGTTTACCATGAGGTCAGGATCGAGGTTAGGTCTTTTAAGAAGAGGATGAATAACCGCTTTTTTGAATGCTAGGGGAACAGTGCCCGAGGAGAGTGATAAGTTTATAATATTTAGCACTGATGGACCTAATAATACAAAGAGCTCCTTGATCAGTTTCCCAGGAAGAGGGTCAAGTAAGCATGTTGTCTGTTTTATTCCATTTACACGTTGTAACAATTCCTCTAATGTTATTTCCTCAAAACGAGAGAAACTATTTTGGAGGGCAGTATCCGCCGTATATACCATCGTATCAGTGTTAATAGAACCCGTTGTAGCTGGGACGCATTGTCTTTAATCTCCTTTCTAATGACTTCAATTTTCTTACTAAAGAATTGCATAAAGTCATCAGCTGAGTGGGTTGAGCTACTGGAAGGGGTCCCTTGTTGGGTTAGCGATGCTACCGTACTAAACAAAAATTTAGGATCGTTTTTATTACGGTGGATGAGATTTGAGTAATATTTAGCTTTAGCTAAGGTAAGCATGCGTTTATAAGTTATTAAACCATCACTCCATGCTTGATGGTGCACCTCTAGTTTAGTCGTGCGCCATTTGCGTTCCAGCTTTCTACATAATAATTTCTGAGCTCTAGTTTCTTCTGTAAACCACGGGGTGCGCTTTTTTGGAGCCTTTTTTAACTTTAGCGGTGCTATGTTATCAATGGTTTCGCGCAGGGTGTCGTTAAAGTTGTTAGTGAGGTTATCAATAGAGCCCACATACTTTGGGAATGGTGCCATAACCGAGGGCAGTAGGTCAGCAAGAGTTGTCGTTGTGGCCGTATTAATGTTGCGGCTGCTATAGCAGTTATTATTATTATTAGTTTGACGAACATGCGTCTGAACCTCGAATTTTATAAGGTAATGATCGGACAATACTTTTAGTATACGGGACTATCGTAACTTTGGAGACGGTGATACCCCTGACAAGCACTAGGTCTATCGTATTACCGTTGCGATGCGTGGGTTCATTTATTATTTGTGTGAGACCACAGCTATCAATTACAGTCTGGAGCGCTATGCACGGTGGGTCCGATGGGGTATTCATATGGACATTAAAGTCCCCCATTATGATTATATTATCGGCGTGTGTCACTAGATCAGCAACGAACTCTGAGAATTCATTGATAAAGTCCGAATAGGGCCCTGGGGGGCGGTAGATAACAGCCAGGTGTAGAGGCAGCGGTGTGACAGACTTCATAGTAAGCACCTCAAACGATTTATATTTATTATTTATGTTAGGACTAAGGTTAAAGTTTTCGTTGTATATTAGTGCGACCCCCCCACCCCTTTTAAGCGGACGGGCAATATGCGCATGTGTAAAGTTAGGAGGACATGCCTCATTTAGCGCAAAAAAGTCGTTTGGTTTAAGCCAGGTTTCGCTGAGACCGATGACGTTAAGATTGTTGTCTCTGATAATATCATTAACTAATAACGTTTTGGGAGACAATGATCTTATGTTTAAAAAAACTATATTATAGGTAGTGGGCTGTTTTAGGGAGTTTTTGATCAAATTATCCGTAGTAGCAATATTAATAATGTTGTGTTTATTATGCCCAGTGCATTTAGTATAGTTACGACCATATCTAGGAATTGATACGACAGGAATTTTCCGATTGTTTGTTTGTTGCTTTGATAAACTGCACGCATCATGGTTAGCCACCTCAGTAACGGGCATTTTCCGATTGTTTGTTTGTTGCTTTGATAAACTGCACGCATCATAGTTAGCCACCTCAGTAACACACATGTCCAACTCTGAAACACTCAAAGCAGAAAAAACTTGTTCTAATTTAACAGACTCCTTACCCAGACCAGTAGTCTCGCATTTTCCATTTAAATCTGGCTGCAGGATGGAGGGAAGTGGTGTTCTGTGGGGATTAGCCTTCTGCTTTGTTTTTAGCCCCGCTCGACATCCGCGTTTCCGATCACACCGCTGGCGTCTGCTCTGTAGACGGCCCCCGCTGCTACTAGACTCCCCTGCTTCACAGGCCGCTGGATGTAGCCGCCGACGTATTCCCATGCTAGTTAGCATGTTTAGCACGCACGCGTCTATCAGTCCAAAACGGCCCGATATGTCCACATCCAGAAGTGTCTGGCGGTCGTACGTGATCACGGAGTGACCACGATGTGAGCCAGCCATAAAGTCTGTGGAATTGTCCGGTATTTCTGCCAAATGTTTCATCTTTAGCAGCAGCTCCGCGAGGACGCAGCCCGTCCGGGCGCCGCCATCTTGGATCTGTTGTATTGTTGTTAATGGGGAAGGGATCTGTGGTTCCTAACTCAATGTCACAGATCAAGTGACTGGCTTGCTCATCAACTCTTAAAATGGCTCGGGAATCTCCGTGCGATCGATTCTATTTTGATCATATCAATTTACCCGCAAACTTTGGAAGTGTTTTGGTGTAATTAATCGGATAGCTTCAAAATAGCGGCAACTTGTTTTTCCACTCTCCTGGTACCTTATTGTTGTTATTGTCATGATACCACATGACAGTTTGGACTTCCTTCTTAGTTTTTAAGTGTTTGGGACCATTTTTTGTCGTGGCGCTCTTGTTTTTATTGTATTTCCTGTAGGACTCTTTGTTTTGCTGCACCTTCACTCTCTGCTTAGTTTCCCACTAGCGCACCTGTTTTCTATTGGTTAATCAATTCTATTTAGGTTCACCTGTTGCTCCTTACCACCGCTAAATGATTGTATTGTGTCACTTTTTGTCTTGTAACTGGCTGTTTGCTACCTTTCATTATAAGGGTGGATCGCTCGTCGGGACCCAGGATGGACCGCTCGCCTGTGTATCGGTTGGGGACATCTTGGGATGGTTTCCTCTGGACGGGACTCTCGCTGCTGTCTTGGATCCGCTTTGAACTGAACTCTCGCGGCTGTGTTGGAGCAACTATGGATTGAACTTTCACAGTATCATGTTAGACCCGCTCAACATCCATTGCTTTCGGTCCCCTAGAGGGGGGGGGTTGCCCACATTTGAGGTCCTCTCCAAGGTTTCTCATAGTCATCATTGTCACTGGCGTCCCACTGGGTGTGAGTTTTCCTTGCCCTTATGTGGGTTCTTCCGAGGATGTCGTAGTCATAGTGGTTTGTACAGTCCTTTGAGACATTTGTGATTTAGGGCTATATAAATAAACATTGACATTGATTGATAATACCAGTTTCATCAAACTCTTTTACCCGCACGTCACCGTCTATCTCTGCACCCTGGGGTCACGACAAGCTCAACAATGCGCATGCTGACCAAGTCTTGGAATTCGTTTGTGGACTTTTTCCAGTTTTTTTTCTTGAACTCACTTTACGTGAAGCCTCCTTGATAATCACAGGAACGTGCGCCATGACCAATTATGTAAATTAGACAATGGGACCCCTACTCACTTTTCTTAACACCATCAATGTATCTGTCATGATCTGTGGTCTGGATTATGTTTTTTATTTTCAATCTAAGACTCCTTTGGTTCCTGTTTTTTGTGCACCATTGTTTGTTTTAGTTACCATGGTTACTTATCATTTCCACCCGCTTCCGATTAGTGTTCACCCGCTCACATGCTGCCTGAGCACTTATCAGAGGCATTATTTAAACCTGCCTTGCCCTCCAGTGAGTGCTGGAGTATTGTTTGCTGTATGCTGTGGACTGCCTTTTTTTTGGAAGCTGAGAGCTAGTCCCTGGATCCCGACCACTGTTTCATGGTTTCTGGTTTGTGTTTTCCTTGCCTTTTTTTTTTTTTTTTTGAAGATTAAAACCATATTTTCATTTTCCAAGCCTGTCATCTCTGCATCTTGGGTTTATCGTCTTTGGACAGTATCGTCTTTGTAAATCCCCAATTTAATATATGACTTGTATTCGATTGTGCGAGTGTCCCTAATGTTACAGTATATACATACAAACACGTATTGATGCCATAACTTACGCAAATGGTGCCGTTGAAGATGAACATCATCAGTTTGAGGAATCCTGCGCAGCACATCTTGGCGTCTGTTTCTAATACTGTCAACAACAAAAAAGAAAATGGCATTGTCAGTCCAACAGGAAGGAGGCGGTAGTATGTATAACATGAGGCAACTTCATTTGCTTTAGTTAGACATTAACTTGTCACAGTAGTCGTAAAGGGAGCCTCATCTTTCACTTTGACAACTTTTGCAAGTTTCCGGAAAAATGTAAATAGCATTTCAAATAGACACTATATAAGTACAAGTTTCAGGTAGAGCATGATGAAGTAAGCGTTCAACCTCCACTCTTTATTACGCAATCCTGAAATATTAACCCGTGATTTGATTAATAATTAAGACGCTAAAGAAATATTTTCCACTCTCTTGTAAAATTCAGATAAAAGAGATTGGAGCTGCGTTTATGTGGCGCCACTTATCCAATCGACCTCTGATAGCGGCTCATTAATGACGCAGAAGCAAAGACATGGTTGAGTCACGCTGCAGGTAGCAGAGTGGAGGTAATAAAAGACAAATCACACCATGTTCCCGACATAACACACATTTGCTAGCCTTTTACGATTACAGTAACTTTTTACCTTCCTTATTGCAGCTCTGACTGGCATCGGCCACCTAGTTGGCAAATTTGTTGACAAGGCACTATAAAATGAAGTTAATTGCATGTTGCCGTCATCGCCGGATTTCTTTCGGAGGTAGCACAACAGGGAAATGTAATGTAATTAGATTATTTTTCATGTATTTATAGCAGTTTTAAAGTGTATTAGGACCACATTGAACTACAATAAAATAGTAACAAATGAGCAAAAACTCAAACGGTTGAGGAAGAAGTTGTAGGTATTCCAGAAAATTATAGAGCTGTATTACTTTAAGTAATATGGTAATTACTAGAAACTTGATATTAATATTACAAGAAATTTATATTTTTTGGGCATTTGTTGTAAGGTATGCAGTGGGGCAAAAAAGTATTTAGTCAGCCACCGATTGTGCAAGTTCTTCCACTTAAAATGATGACAGAGGTCTGTAATTTTCATCATAGGTACACTTCAACTGTGAGAGACAGAATGTGAAAAAAAAAATCCAGGAATTCACATTGTAGGAATTTTAAATAATTTATTTGTAAATTATGTTGGAAAATAAGTATTTGGTCAACCATTCAAAGCTCAAACTGATAAAAAGAGGTTTTGGCCCGAAATCTCACGATACATGGCCCCATTCATTCTTTCCTTAACACGGATCAATCGTCCTGTCCCCTTAGCAGAAAAACAGCCCCAAAGCATGATGTTTCCACCCCCATGCTTCACAGTAGGTATGGTGTTCTTGGGATGCAACTCAGTGATCTTCTTCCTTCAAACACGACGAGTTGAGTTTATATCAAAAAGTTGTATTTTGGTTTCATCCACCGCATGACATTCTCCCAATCCACTGCTGTATCATCCATGTATCCATTTTGGTATAAACTCAACTTAAGTGGGAGAATTTGCACAATCGGTGGCTGACTAAATACTTTTTTGTCCCACTGTATATGAATTACAAGAAGTTGTTTCAGTAAAATAGGTTTGGTAATGTACGTTTTAAAATATAACATTACAAGAAACATACATACTATTACAAAAAACATATGTAATAAAAATGTCCAAAAGAAAGGATTTATTTTTTTTTTCTTAAAGAAAAAAAAAAAAGTCATGGTAAAATATTTTTTTAAGTAAATTTTTTAAAAATACAATATTAAAAGAAATGCGGATGGTATTACAATAAAAGTAATTAAAATTCAAAAAATACAATTGAAAAAAAATATTTACAGAAAATAAGGATTTATTATAAGAAAACTCAGTAAAAATAAATTGTCATACCTTTCCTAAATTGAGAGAAAAATATTGTTTAGGTAAAAAATAATAAAAAGCATTTTTTATTGTAGAAAAAAAAGTTATATTTTTCCTATGTTATATAATATCATAGTTGCAGTATTGCAAAAAAATAGCCATAAAGTTACAAGACCAAAACTGTAGTATTACTAGAAAAAAAGAATGTTACACTAAATAAAGATAATATTCCAAGAAAGTTTATATTAGAAAAAAAGTAGTATTATTTTGAAGAGAAAATGTCTAATTTTAAGTTGTATTGTTGCGAGAGAAAAAAAACCCTGTAATTTTAACAAGAACCAATTCTTTACATTACAAGAAACAATAATACAAAAATTATGTTACGACTTATATAGATGATATCACAGTAAAGAAAGATATTCATAATGTTACATACAGTAATTATTTTTGCTTTTTTGAAAAAAACTTTGTAAATAATTAGAAAAAAAATCATAATGGTAAAAGAAAAAAAAGAAAAAGTGTAAAGTTACAAGATGAACGTGGTAATATTACAATTTAAACAGGAACTGCACTCTTTGGGGGGAGATTGTGTCCATCATTCACAAATGTAAAGATATATTTCATTTTTTTAATGCATTCTAACTCATGAATAATTGTCAGCAAAAGTCAAAATGGAGCCAAGGAGAGTCGCTCTATTTCGCCTATAAAGCGCTCTAGAAACGTCCAAAAGCCTCCATCAACGTTTTGTATACACGCTGTAAGTTTATATGTAATGTAGTAACAGGCACATTATTAATAACATGTAATAGCTACATATTTTGCTCATTTTAAGCAAATAGCAGCTCATAATTTCATAGATGCGTCACGTTTCTTTTTTCCTCAAACAACAACAATGCTACTACTCATGGCAGACATCAAGAGAGACATCGACAGCTCTTTTGAGACAAATGACGATTCAGAACCTTATCTTTTTGAGCCTGAATATAAGGAAGATCCACAAGTTTTAGAAACTGAGTGATTAGCAGAGCTAGTAAGTAGTAGTATTGCTAAGTGCTAAACAAGAAATACGAATTAGGAATATAATAAAACAATCACTTCCTGTTCAATGTTTGCTCTCACTTGGATGCCGACTAATGGGATATTTATAGCTTTCCGTTTAGATGAAGAATTAATCCTATCCCTCACGAAGGGTTAAAAAAAAGTGCCGCAAAAGAGCCAGTTTTCGTGTCTTTGCCACCTTTTTAACCTTTTATGAGGATTATTAAGTTGATTGTTAAAGTTGACCAACTTCTCTTTTTATGGTCACATCCTATTCAGGTGAGAGACATGGTTTATAGGGTACAATTAACTTTCACCGGCTCAGAAACGCCCAGGATCTCCATGGCTCAATATGTCAATATAGCTAGTTAGCTCTCTGTGATTGGTGCCACTATACAGTAAATAGTTAGTATGTGTTAGCGCTTATAATAATCGCTAATATATGGTTAATATTCAGGTCCAAGATTTAAATAGAGTATTGTTGGCGCTTATCGGATGTTTTCTGGAGGGCGTAATGGACGCATTACAGTACTCCCATTAGCTGTGTTGCTGTATTTTATGACTTAAAATGCATTCAAAAAAAAAAAGAAAAACATGAGCGTTATTGTCTTATAAGGCAGTGGTTCTCAACCTTTTTTCAGTGATGTACCCCCTGTGAACATTTTTTTTAATTCAAGTACCCCCTAATCAGAGCAAATATTTTTGGGTTGAAAAAATAGATAAAGAAGTAAAATACATCACTATGTCATCAGTTTCTGGTTTATTAAATTGTATAACAGTGCAAAATTTTGCTAATTTGTAGTGGTCTTTCTTGAACTATTTGGTAAAAAATATATAAAAATAACTAAAAACTTCTTGAAAAATAAACAAGTGATTCAGTTATAAATAAATATTTCTACACATAGAAGTAATCATCAACTTAAAGTGCCCTCTTTGGGGATTGTAATGGAGATCCATCTGGAGTCATGAACTTAATTCTAAACATTTCTTCACAAAAAAAGAAATCTTTAACACCAATATTTATGGAACATGTCCACAAAAAAATCTAGCTGTCAACACTGACTATTGCATTGTTTTATTTCTTTTCACAGTTTATGAACTTATATTCATATGTTGTTGAAGTATTCTTCAATAAATATATTTAAAAATGATTTTTGAATTGTTGCTATTTTTAGAATATTTAAAAAAAATCTCACCTACCCCTTGGCATACCTTCAAGTACTCCAAGGGGTACGCGTGGCCCCTGTTTGAGAACCACTGTTATAAGGATTGTAAATGAGCGGTAAAATTCCAAAAATAAGTGCAGTTCAACTTTAACATACGAAAAAAGTTGTAATGTTACAGGTAATAATTTGAAATGTTCTTAGAAAAGTTATTATATTACAACAATACAAACACTTATGTTTGAAAATACTTTCTTAACCAGGAAGGTCAAAGGTCAGCTGGTGGCACATAAAGTCAAAGCGATGAACTCAATTACTTATTGTTTAATCAAATTGCTGTGATGTTATTCTTTTACTATGCAGTACTACTTACAGGACACTCGGGGGCATAGAGTACTTCCACAACAAACAGGCACTGCTATGATAGGTTGTGGTATATTAAACAGTATTATAGTGCTCTTTTCTTCTCTTTTACTAGCACTCAAGTTGTCTGTTTGATCAAAAACACCAATATCAAAATGTACTGTATATTTGGAAAACAAGCTTAGTGGACCCTAGTAGGCACAAGACATTGATACAACGTTGAGTATAGTACAGGCCAAAAGTTTGGACACACCTTCTCATTCAATGAGTTTTTCTTTATTTTCATTAATATTTACATTGTGGATTGCCACTGAAGGCATCAAGACTATGATTACCGTTTTGCACACTCTTGCTATTCTTTCGATAAGCTTCAAGAGGTGCTGAAATGGTTTTCACTGTGCTTGAAGCTCATCATGAGAATGCCAAGAGTGTGCAAATCAGTATTCGGAGCAAAGGGTGGCTATTTTGAAGAAACTCGAATAGCACTCTGGCTTCCTCCCACCTCCAAAGACATACACCTGGGGATAGGTTGAATGGCAACACTAAAATTGGCCCTGGTGTGTGAATGTGAGTGTGAATGTTGTCTGTCTATCTGTGTTGGCCCTGCGATGAGGTGGCGACTTGTCCAGGGTGTACCGAATGCAGCTGAGATAGGATTCAGCACCCACCGCTACCCCAATTGGTAGAAAATGGATGGATAGAATAGAAAACATGCTTTGAGTTACTTCACCTTTTTTTGTTAAGTACATAACTCCACATTCATAGTTTTGATGCCTTCAGTGACAATACAATGTAAATAAATAGTCATAAAAATAAAGAAAACACATTGAATGAGAAGGTGTGTCCAAACTTGTATGTTTTTTCTTAAACTGACTTTGAAACAACATTGAAAAATAGTTGTATTTGTGAATGGAGGAGTTCAAGTACCTTGGAGTCTTGTTCATGAGTGAGGGAAGAGTGGATCGTGAGATCGACAGGCGGATCGGTTGTGGTGAAGAAGGAGCTGAGCCGGAAGGCAAAGCTCTCAATTTACCGGTCGATCTACGTTCCCATCCTCACCAATGGTCATGAGCTCTGGGTCATGACCGAAGGGATAAGATCACCGGTACAAGCGGCTGAAATGAGTTTCCTCCGCCGAATGAGAAGCTCTGCCATCCGAGAGGAGCTCAAAGTAAAGCCGCTGCTCCTCCACATCGAGAGGAGCCACATGAGTTGGCTCGGGCATCTGGTCAGGATGCCACCCGAACGCCTCCCTAGGGAGGTGTTTAGGGCATGTCCAACCAGTAGGAGGCCATGGGGAAGACCCAGGACACATTGGGAAGACTATGTCTCCCGGCTGGCCTGGGAACGCCTCCGGATCCCCAGGGAAGAGCTGGACGAAGTGGCTGAGGAGAGGGAAGTCTGGGCTTCCCTGCTTAGGCTGCTGCCCCCGTGACCCGACCTCGTATAAGCGGAGGAAGATGGATGGATGGATGTAATTGTAAATGTTGTCTAACATTGGATCCACGTTTTTGTTTGGAAAATTACCAAATTTCAATGGTCAAATCAACGTCACAACCTCTGATATTGAATAAACATTGTCAGAAAGCATGTTGTTTCAACGTTGTATTTGTGTTGGAGAATATTGGTTGGGAAACGACCAAAATTCAATGGTCAAATCAACGTCAGAACCCAACATTGTTTAAACATTGTCAAAAAGCCTGTTGTTCCAACGTTAGGTTTGAGTTGCTCAACGTCCGGACCTAATTCAACAAGTTCTCAATGTTGTTTTAATGCCTTGTGTCTGCTAGAACAGCTCTTTCTTTTTTCTGGGAATTATGAAAATATAACAAATGTATTACATCAAGACCTTTACTTAGTTATTTCTATTGATTGACCAATTCATGTTCATAGAGAACATCAAGATAAATTAGCTGGAGTTCTGCCCGGCAACTAGCAGAACAATTTTGTGTTAACTCCAACTGGTGTCAAACTGATGAAATGGAGTTCCTACCTGTGTTTGCGGAGAAGTCAGTTGATCAATCAGGAGTGTGTGCGACAAAAAGCCTTCTGTGCGTTCCTTTATCTTCTCCTCGGTTTCACAAAAAACACACCCATATTACGCAGATAGGGACAAAAAGGGGACTTCGTGGCCTGCACGTCACTGACTTTTTTTTCCCCCCTGGGGATCAAAGTCCATTCAAGACCAACTTTATGACCAATCAAATGGGTTTATGCAGCTGATGCAGGCTTAAAATAGAAACAGGATCAATGATTTCTTACCTGTAAGTAATTTCACATAGAAAGCCAATAAATAGCTGATGATCAAAAATAGTTTGAAATTGAGTAAAGTTGGGCTCAAAAGTGTCCAATACAGCATCAACAAACACGTTTACGACAACAAAAAAAAAGACTTCAAATAAATAGAAAAAAAGGTCATACTGGATGATCGGCCTCATAACAGACTTGTTGTGAACCCTAAAAATGAACTTAGCTGAGTACCCGATAATATGGAAGGAGATGATTTTAATCTCAATAATTGTCTGTTTCTTTCCAGAAGGCACAAGTATTTCCACGGGCTCCTTCTTAGAAAAAAGACAGACATTATTTTCCAGAAGATCTATTCAACGCAATAACAACAATAAATTGGCCAAAATCAAAGCAAAATCCAATCAAATTAGTTTGTAGGTATAGAAATAGAAACTAAAAATATATATTTTTTCTTTTTATATTATTGCCGACTAAGAATTTGTGTAAATTTTGCTAATTACCAGTGAGGAAAATTAGGATTTGTTCTTTAAAATAAAAAATGTTCATATACATTTTTCTTCGTAGAGACAACGGAACTTGGGTTGCAATTTTGATATTGTTTGTTAAAAGTAAGTTTAATCCATCCATCAATCCATTTTCTACCGCTTATCCCTTTGGGGGTTGCGGGGGGTGCTGGCGCCCATCTCAGATGCAATCGGGCGGAAGGCGGGGTACACCCTGGACAAGTCGCCAACTCATCACAGGGCCAACACAGATAGACGGACAACATTCACACTCACATTCACACACTAGGGCCAATTTTAGTGTTGCCAATCAACCTATCAATCAATCAATCAATGTTTACTTATATATCCCTAAATCACTAGTGTCTCAAAGGGCTGCACAAACCACAACGACATCAATGGTAGGCCCACATAAGGGCAAGGAAAACTCACACCCAGTGGGACGTCGGTGACAACGATGACTATGAGAACCTTGGCGAGGACCACATATGTGGGCAACCCCCCCTTTAGGGGACCGAAAGAAATGGATGTCGAGCAAGTCTAACATAAAACTGTGAAAGTTCATTCCATAGTGGATCCAACACAGCCGTGAGAGTCCCCAGGTGCATGTCTTTGGAAGTGGAAGGATGCCGGAGTACCTGGAGAGAACCCACACAGTTACGTGGAGAACATGCAAACTCCACACAGATAGATCCCGAGGGCAGGATCGAGCCCAGGAGCTTCGTATTGTGAGGCAGACGCACTACATACTACGGAGCAGTATGTTTAATACTTTTTAAAATTTGTAAATGTTTAAGTGTGAATGTTGAAATTCGCTTATTGAAATTAAATCAATAGCCCCCCTGCTGCTTGCAGAAAGGTAGTGCATGCCATTTTGCATCAAGACAAAGTGAATAAATAACTTTAAATACTATAACATCTAGTAATAATAGGACCAACTGTTAGAAATAAATGTGTCTTTTATAGATTCAAATACACACATTTATTTGTTTACATTTTTGCAAACTAAGAATTTGTTTAAATGTTGTCAATGAGGAAACTTAAGATACAGTAGTTGAATAAACACAATTAAAAAAATCTGTGTATATAAATGCTTTTTTTATATTTACATTTTTGTTAGTAGAAAAATCTGAACTTAAGCTCCAACTTTTATTTTATTAGACCAAAAATATAAATGTTAATTGAATATTTTTAGTTTTTCAAATTTGGTTTTGTATCTCAGAATAAACCTGCCAAGAAACCGATTCAACACCACTGTACAATACAGTATGTGTAAGTGTGAATGTTGACCTTTGCTGATGGCAACTAAATCAACGGCACCCCTGCTGGTCTTAACCAAGTAATACATGCCATTTTGCCTCAATTGCTTTAAGACACTTTAAGTAGCTCTTCAGAAAACACTTGGATCTCCAAGTACCACCATAATGACCAATATTAAAATACATTGGATTAAAATATTAAATATTCATTAAAAAAGGCAGAGGTTTTACTTAACAAGTATATTTAATAATTATGGCCACTGTAACATTGCACGCAGTTTGAACAGTAACACCGTGTTTGAATATTTAATTAAGGGATTCTTTGGCGGACCACCAGTACCACAGTTTGAGAATTACTGTTTTAGGACAAAAGTAATAAACAAAATGAGACCCCCTTAGACTTTTTTCAAATGTCAGTATATTTTTGCTGTATTTAAGCTGTCATTTTGTTACTGTATGTTTCATTAAACATACTTTTTCCTAAGGTTTTTGTTAAATTGTTTCACAACTATACCGCCAAACAGGACATAAAAGTAAAATATAAAATCTTAGATTCACTTTTTGCTCAAATTAATTTCAGTCCAAAACAAAAATACCTGACATGTGTTTTTAATTTGAACCCTGTGAAGGCTTTTTGATCAAATGATGTAAGTAATTTTAATAAATCAGATCTCTGACATTATCTGATCAAAAGGCTTTTAAAAGGCTCAAAAAATATTACATGTTTGATATTTTTTTGGACTGAAGTTCAGTCACCATAATGCAAATTTTGTTTTTTTTAGTCATATTCTACATTTTCCTCCTGAATTAAGCATTTTCTAGCATACACAAATAGCATTGCTTACAATATCGATACTACAGTAGTAATGGCCATGAGATGAGACAAAACCAGTAAGAACATGTTGTTTAGTATTGTGCAGCAACACTTCATGTGTAGAGGGTTCTAATTTGGTTGAAAATTAATTTAGAAGGTAGGAAACTGTTTTTTTTAAAGCTGAAGCTATGAAAATATATGATTTTTAATGATGATTCCCATTTCACATAAATTAATTTATTGCGGTCATGTCCGGAACCAATTAACAGCAAAAAATGAGAGAAGGTAATACAAAAGTAATTAAAAGGAAAATCAAAAACCTAAAATACTTTTTGTCCTGCTTGGCTTTGTAGATAATCAAAACCGATAAGTCTATAACATGTCGTAATAAAAGTCAATAAACTTTGTATCATATATTACGTCATTTATTTCAAAAAGGACATGCTGCAAAGCGCTCACAAGTTTTTTTCCAAAGGCAATAATTAACGTGGCAGTCACCATTAACTATTTATTGATTTAAAAAGAAAAAAAAAAAAAAACATTCCATAAACAATACGAACTTCCTGAAACGTGTAAAAGCCCCCAGATACCTTGCATTTTTGTTTGAGGAGTTGGTTGTTTCCTCCTAGTGACGTCAGATGGCGACGGTCACAGTGACGCACTTTCTAAAAGCAGCCACAAGGCGGGAGCATTGCACAGGTAAATACACACGCTCAGGTTTTGTCCGTTTGTTTGCCTGCTACCACATAGACAGGGAATGTAACAAGAGGAGGAAAGGTCAAAGGCACATGTTCTCAAAGCAGCTCTTTGGCAAACTAGTGTAACAGTCACATTTCAAATGGAGGAAGCATAGGTACACAAGCGTTAGTATTCTGTGTGTGTGTGTGTGTGTGTGTGTGTGTACACAAGCGTTAGTATTGTGTGTGTGTGTGTGTGTGTGTGTGTGTGTGTGTGTGTGTGTGTGTGTGTGTGTGTGTGTGTGTGTGTGTGTGTGTGTGTGTGTGTGTGAGTGAACTGCCCCCGTTAATTATCAGCATGCACAGCCTCCCGGGATACTGCGGGGCGTGTCCTTCAGACCAGCTCCCTTGTGATTGGCCGAGGGAGAAGCATCGCTGTTGACGTTCTCGCTCAAATTCTCGCAGATGACGTCCACCAACTTGTCGAAAACCTGCTTCACGTTGACATTGTCTTTGGCGCTGGCCTCGAAAAATTGGAAGCCTAAAGGAAAGAGAGCATAATGCTGCAACAGTGTATACACACGCACGCACGCACACAGTATGTATGTATATACTGTATATATAAATATATATATATACACACACACACACACGATACATATATGCACATGAATAAATCCATATACATACACACATATATATATATATATACATACATACATATATATGTGTGTGTATATACTGTATATATATATATATATATATATATATATATACATATATATTTATACTGTACACATACACAAATACTGTATATGTACACATATTATATAAATGCATACATAATATATATATATATATATATATATATACATATATAGCTACTTACATACACATACATATACTGTGTATGTACATGTGCATACTTACACATATTTTTTTGCATACACATACATATATATTGTATATGTACATAAATGTGTATAAATATATATACATGTACATACATACATACATACAAACCCCGTTTCCATATGAGTTGGGAAATTGTGTTAGATGTGTTAGGGACGGCATGGCGCAGTGGGAGAGTGGCCGTGCGCAAACCCGAGCGTCCCTGGTTCAATTCCCACCTAGTACCAACCTCGTCACGTCCGTTGTGTCCTGAGCAAGACACTTCACCCTTTCTCCTGATGGGTGCTGGTTGGCGCCTTGCATGGCAGCTCCCTCCATCAGTGTGTGAATGTGTGTGTGAATGGGTAAATGTGGAAGTAGTGTCAAAGCGCTTTGAGTACCTTGAAGGTAGAAAAGCGCTATATAAGTACAACCCATTTATCATTTAGATATAAATATAAACGGAATACAATGATTTGCAAATCCTTTTCAACCCATATTCAGTTGAATGCACTACAAAGACAACATATTTGATGTTCAAACTCATAAACTTTATTTCTTTTTTTTCAAATAATAATTAAGTTGTAACACAGTGGTGAACATGCCCTTTCCCAACTACTTTGGCACGTGTTACAGCCATGGAATTCTAACTTAATTATTATTTGAAAAAAAAGAAATAAAGTTTATGAGTTTGAACATCAAATATGTTGTCTTTGTAGTGCATTCAACTGAATATGGGTTGAAAAGGATTTGCAAATCATTTCTTTTAAGAAAACTCAATAAACTGAGGAAACTAATTGTTGAAGCTTTGAAAGTGGAATTATTTCCCATTCTTGTTTCATGGAGAGCTTCGTCGTTCAACAGTTCGGGTTCTCGGCTGCCGTATTTTACGTTTCATAATGTGCCACACATTTTCGATGGGAGACAGGTCTGGATTGCAGACGGGCCAAGAAAGTACCCGCTCTCTTTTACCACGAAGCCACGCTGTTGTAACACGTGGCTTGGCATTGTCTTGCTGAAATACGCAGGGGCGTCCATGATAACGTTGCTTGGATGACAACATATGTTGCTCCAAAACCTGTATGAACCATTTAGCATTAATGGTGCCTTCACAGATGTGTAAGTTACCCATGCCTTGGGGACTAATACACCCCCATACCATCACAGATGCTGGCTTTTGAACTATCGCGCCTATAACAATGCGGATGGTTAATTTCCTCTTTGTTCCGGAGGACACCACGTCCTGTTTCCAAATATAATTTGAAATGTGGACTCGTCAGACCACAGAACACTTTTCCACTTTGCATCAGTCCATATTAGATGAGCTCGGGCCCAGCAAAGCCAGTGGGGTTCCTTGGTGTTGTTGATAAATGGGTTTGGCTTTGCATAGTAGAGTTTTGACTTGCACTTACAGATGTAACGACCAACTGTAATTACTGACAGTGGTTTTATGAAGTGTTCCTGAGCCCATGTGGTGATATCCTTTACACACTGATGTCGGTTTTTGATGCAGTACCGCCTGAGGGATCAACGGTCCGTAATGTCATCGCTTACGTGCAGTGATTTCCCCAGATTCTCTGAAGCTTTTGATGATTTTACGAACCGTAGATGGTAAAATCCCTTAATTCCTTGCAATAGCTCGTTGAGAAATGTTGTTCTAAAACTGTTTGACGAATTGGTGACCCTCGCCCCATCCTTGTTTGTGAATTACTTAGCATTTCATGGAAGCTGCTCTTATACCCAATCATGGCACCCAACTGTTCCCAATTAGCCTGCACACCTGGGGGATGTTCCAAATAAGTGTTTGATGAGAATTTCTGAACTTTATCAGTATTTATTGCCACTTTTCCCAACTTCTTTGTCACGTGTTGTTGGCATCAAATTCTAAAGTTAATGATTATTTGCAAAAAAATTTTTTTTATCAGTTTGAACATCAAATATGTTGTCTTAGTAGCATATTCAACAGAATACGGGTTGAAAATGATTTGCAAATCATTGTATTCCGTTTATATTTACATCTAACACAATTTCCTAACTCATATGGAAACAGGGTTTGTAAATAATACATGTATATTTATTTACATATACATAAATATATTGTATATGTACATGTACATACATACATACATATATATTTATTTATATATACTCATGTATAGACAGGGATATATTCATATATATATACACACACACACACACACACAAAAATACATACACATATATACTGTATGCATACACATTACATACAGTATATACATACAGTATAAACATGTTCATACAGACACATATATTTATATATACACATGAATAGACAAAGATATATTCATATATATATATACACACACACACATACATACACATATATATGCATACACATTATATAGTGTTGAAGTGAAGTGAATTATATTTACATAGCGCTTTTCTCTAGTGACTCAAAGCGCTTTACAGAGTGAAACCCAATATTTAAGTTACATTTAAACCAGTGTGGGTGGCACTGAGAGCAGGTGGGTAAAGTGTCTTGCCCAAGGACACAACGACAGTGACTAGGATGGTGGATGCGGGAATCGAACCTGCAACCCCCAATACTGGCACGGCCACTCTACCAACCGAGCTATACCGCCCCCCTACTATATACTATATATACAGTATACATTTATATACTGTATGTATATAAAGTATATACATACAGTATGTACATGTTCATAGATATGTATATATTGATTTACGTGTGCATATGCATATATATTGTATATGTAAATGTATACAAGTACATACTGACATATATATTTATTTATATATACGCACACTATATAAAGATGAATATATTCATATATACATACACACATGTACATATGTTATGTATATGCACATATATATATATATAATATATCATATATATATATATTATGTATATACACATATTATATATATATATATATATACACATATACATACATGTACACACATATTTATTTACATAGACATACATGTATTATACATGCACATGTATATACATAAATGTTTTACATATACATACATATATATTGTGTACGCACATATATACATGTACATACATACATACATCATATAAATATATTCATTGACATATATATATATATATACATACAGTATATTGTATATGTACATATATACATGTACATACATACATACATATACTGTATATTGCCATATATACATACATATATACATTGTATATGTACATACATACATATACAGACACATATATACATACATAAACATATATATATATATTTATATATATACATTCATAAACATGTATATATATATATATATATATATATATACATATATATATATACATATATATATATATATATACATATATATATATATATATATATATACATATATATATATATATATATATATATATACATACATACATACATAAATACATATATATATATATATATATATACATACATATATATATATATATACATATATATATATATATATATATATATATATATATATATATATATACATACGTACATACATAAATACATATCATCAAAGGCCTCCGTCAGTCGTAACGACTATGGATACTGCGCCAGTCCAGAGGTCAAGTTTAAACTCAGCGACAACGCCTGCTGTGGCTGATGAGTCCGATGTGGGAGAGGCAAACACGGCCGCATTTACTGCAGATGTAGCTGGAAGGCGCAACTGCAGGAGTGCTTGTCTTCCGCTTGGTTCTTTTTTCATTGGCTGTGGCATGGATCTTTTCCTCGCCAGTCTTCAGCTGTTTGTGAAGGACACTGCGCCATTTGCTGCGGCCAGCCGCTACTTCTTCCCAATGTTCAGTGTTTATGTCCAGGGCTTTCATGTCCCGCTTGCAGATATCTTTGAAGCGCAGTTTCGGCCGGCCAACAGATCTCTTGCCAGAGGCAAGTTCGCCATACAGGATGTCCTTTGGGATACGTCCATCCTCCATACGGCACACGTGGCCGAGCCAACGCAGCCTGCGTTGTCTGAGCAGCGTGAACATGGTAGGAAGACCAGCGCGTTGGAGGACTTGGGCATTCGTCACCTTGTCACTCCAATGGATGCCGAGGATGCGGCGAAGGCAGCGCATGTGGAAGGTGTTCAGTTTGCGCTCCTGTTTGGAGTATGTTGTCCATGTTTCGCTGCCGTAGAGAAGAGTGCTGACAATGCAGGCGTTGTACACTGCCATCTTGGTAGGAGTTGTCAGCTTCCGGTTCTCCCAGACGCGGGTTGTGAGGCGCCCTAGGGTTGTGGCAGCTTTGCCGATACGTTTGTTGATCTCACTATCAAGGGACAGATTGTCACTGATGGTGGATCCCAGGTAAGTAAATTGGTGTACTATTTTGAGTTGGTGCTTATCAATTGTGATGGCTGGTGGAGTGTCCACTTCCTGACTCAGCACATTGGTCTTGTTTAGGCTGATGGAAAGCCCAAAGTCTTTGCAGGCCTGGGAGAATCTGTCCATAAGGCACTGGAGTTCTGGTTCAGTGTGCGAAATGACGGCGGCATCATCCGCAAAGAGCAGGTCCCGGATGGTTGTCTCACGGACTTTGGTCCTTGCTTTAAGACGGGCTAGGTTGAAAAGTCGGCCGTCAGATCTTGTACGTAGATAAACCCCTTCTGTTGCAGTCCCAAAAGCATGTTTGATGAGCAGGGCAAAGAAGATACCGAAAAGGGTAGGAGCAAGGACGCAACCTTGTTTGACTCCGCTCTTAATGTGAAATGGGTTGGATATGCTACCCTCATACTGGATGGTTGCCTTCATGTCGTCATGGAAAGATCTAATGAGACTATGGAGCTTTGGAGGGCATCCAATCTTGGGTAGGATGCTGAAGAGCCCTTCTCTGCTAACCAGGTCGAAAGCCTTGGTCAGGTCAATGAAGGATATGTACAGGGGCTTATGTTGTTCCCTGCATTTCTCCTGAAGTTGGCGTAGGGAGAATATCATGTCCACTGTAGAGCGCTTGGCGCGAAAGCCGCATTGAGATTCCGGGTAAACGCGCTCAGCAAGAGTCTGAAGGCGCACAAGCACGACACGGGCATAGAGTTTTCCTACTATATTCAAGAGGGAGATGCCCCTGTAATTGTTACAGTCGCTCCTGTCGCGCTTATTTTTGTAAAGAGTGACAATCTTGGCATCTCTCATGTCCTGCGGCACGGCTCCCTCTTTCCAGCACTGGCAGAGGACATCATGCAAAGGCTGCAGGAGGGTGTCTTTACAGCGCTTGATGAGATCTGGGGGGATGCCATCAGTACCAGGTGCTTTGCCAATCGCTAAGCTGTCGATCGCTTTGTGAAGTTCAGCAAGTGTTGGTTCAGCATCTAATTCCTCAATGATGGGCAGCTGTTCAATGGCATCAAGGGCTGAGGCGACTACAGTGTTCTCTCTGGAGTAGAGTTCTGAATAGTGCTCTACCCATCTGTCCAACTGCTTGCCCTTGTCAGTGATAACTTCCCCGCTGGTGGTCTTTAGGGGGGCTGTTTTGCTCTGTGTTGGGCCCAGAGCAGCCTTTATGCCCTCGTACATCCCTCTGATGTTACCTGAGGTAGCTGCAGACTGGATGGATTCACTGAGTTGTTGCCAGTATTCATTGGCACAATGTCTTGCAGTCTGTTGCACTTTGCTTCTTGTAATTCTCAGTGCTTGCAGGGACTTCTCATTCGGGGAGCGTTTGTATTCAGTAAGGGCAGCACGCTTTGCTTCAATGACAGGGGTCATCTCGCTGGACTTGGCAACAAACCAGTCGTTGTTTATGAAGATCTTCCTCCCAAATGTTGCAAGGGCTGTTTTCTGAATAGCCTCCCTGAGGTGGCCCCATTTCTCGGAGGCAGAGTAGTGCTGGTGTTCTTCAGACAGGATGTTGTTGAGGGACTTGGCAAACTCTTCTACTTTCTCTGGAAGATGCATGCTGGTGGAATCAATGCGGGGTTTGCCTTTCTGTTTGGAGTTTTGAAAAATTTTTGGTTGTAGCTTGATCTTGCAACAGACAAGTGAATGGTCGGTGTCGCAGTCTGCGCTGTGGTAACTACGAGTAACGAGCACAAACTTGAGGTTGGCTTTTCGGATCAGGATCATGTCTAGCTGATGCCAATGCTTTGAGCGGGGATGGCGCCATGTCACCTTGTGCTGTGGTTTCATCTGAAAGTAGGAGTTGGTCACGCAAAGGTTATGGTAGGAACACAACTCCAGTAGCCGTTGCCCGTTCTCATTGACTTTGCCAACTCCGAAGTGTCCAAGACAGGAAGGCCATGAGTCATGGTCAGCTCCCACTCTCGCATTGAAATCACCGAGGATGAGGAGATGTTCCTTCGGGGGGATGTTCTTGATGACGTCATTCAAGTTGGCATAAAATGTGTCCTTAACTTCTGCTGTAGACGTTAGAGTGGGGGCATAGGCACAGACTAGGGTCACTGGGACATCAGAGGTGTGGAGATGGAGTGTCATCAGGCGTTCCGATCCTTTGTCACCTGGTTCAACCATCTTTAACAAGGTGTTCCTGACAGCGAATCCAACTCCATGCTCTCTGCGGTCTCCGGCACTCTTTCCTTGCCAGAAGAAGGTAAAGTCTTTCTCCTTGAGGGTTCCCGAGTCGGCTAGGCGGGTCTCTTGCAATGCAGCTATGTCTACCTGGAGTCTCAGTAGCTCATTGTTAATGACAGCCGTTTTTCTTGCATCACTGATGTGTTGGAGATCATTTGAGTGTCCGGGTGTCATAGTCCGGACATTCCAGCTTCCCAGTTTTAGGACTGGGCACCTGTTTTTCATACTTTGTTTCTTGCTTGGTGCAGGTCTTACAGTCTGCTTGTCGGTTTTACCTAATCCCCATGCACCCAATGAGGAAGGCAGACTGTGGCGGGACAGCACCTAATTGGCTGGGGGCTGCCCAGCTTAAGGCGGGCAGTAGCTGTCCAATGAAATTCAAGGATCTCTCCCACCGTCGGAAGCAACCCCTGGCGCTATGCTCTACGCCAATCGAGCATTGTAGCTTATAACCGGTAGACTGTTGCTTCCCGTTTGTTGTTTCCACGCTATGACACGAGGCTGGAGTGACCTCTCCAGGGCGCAAGCCAGGGCAGAGTAGTATGGAGGTCAAGCTGTTGCCCATGCAGCAGGACCCCCCTCTTCACACTGATGATGGATCCAAAGGAGCAGCAAGAGCTGGTACAATTTGGCACCAACAGTGTCGCAGGAGTTGCCAGTGCACCGCTGTAGCCAGCAGTGGACCACCTTAGGGACTCCGTCTCCTGATTTTTTCCTCAGGGTTTACTCCCGAAGCCTTCCCCAAGAAAGGTATACCACAAGGCAGTGGCGGTTTTGGATTGGAGTTTACCTTCTCCTAGATGGGTCACCTTACTGGGCTAACGGGTCCCATCTACCCATGCGGCAGGTTGTACTGGGTTACATTTTACCAGTAGCAGGGATAAGACCTGACCTGACCAAATACATATATATATATATATATATATACATACATATATATACATACATATATATATATATATATATATATATATATGTAAATACATCCAAAAATTTATTAAAGTCAAAAATAAAAATAAATAATGCAACAAAAACAAGAAGTATCTCAGACTTCTCTTTTGTAAAGTAAATATGTACAGCATATGTGGGCATCTATATCAACAATATGATTTGCTTTATCGGCCGGATAGGACATATTTAAATAAATAAGAAATTAATAAATTGTTAACATTGGTAGCGTTTCAATTTCAGTGGTCAGATTTCCTTCAAGCTTTGTCAAGTGTCCAGGTCATTTTTCAAAAAATCAAACAAACAAACAAAAAAAAAAACAGTTGAACTTAAAATCTACCACATGATGGCGCCATTGTAGTTCTTCCACACTAGAAAATTCCAAAAGGCGGGGCACACTGTGCACACTGACCTAGCTCCGTGGCGAGTCTCTGCGCATCTTCAGTGGGGACCTTTCTGTCTTCCTCCATGTCCAACTTATTGCCCACCAGCACCACCTGGGCGTTGTCCCATGAGTACGTCTTGATCTGGGTTCCCCTGGGACGCATATTGACATGTCTTTATTATGTGGATTGAGAATTTTGAGAGAAATATGAGATAAGGGTGAATACCAGTCTTGCACGGCGACGAAAGACTCCTGGCTTGTGATGTCATATATGAGGAGGAAGCCCATGGCTCCTCTGTAGTAAGCCGTGGTGATGGTCCGGTAACGCTCCTGGCCCGCTGTGTCCTGTAGACATAAACACCTCAATGGCAACTACGGTGCAAAGTCAAAAACTCCAACTTAGCAACTGTGCTATAATTCGGCCCATTTACAGTCTGTACAAAAGTGTACGGTAGCTAATTAACGGCACCTGAATAAACAAATCTACAAATAAACAAGTATATCAATAGTGTAATGTGTTCCTGGGTCGCTCGTTATTGTCCTTACTTTGTTTATATTAATTGAAACAATTTGTCACCACTTCTGTGGGCAACAAACACATACACACTACAGCTTCTATCGCAGTTTTAGGAATAGTCCTGGCATTTAAAAAAAAAAGACCAGTAAGAACTTGCATTTTAGTTTAATATGCAAATTGAAAATTGTTGTGGGGATGTTCTGATCTGGGTTCTATGCTTCCATGAGTACTGATCACATGCATTAACTGCAAATATTTTCATATATTTATGAGTGCTAGTGACGGTGTAACAATATTGATTCATCTGTTTAACACAAGCTCCTTGTTGATTTTTTTTAAATACAATTGCAAAAGCAAAACAAAGTCAATAGTACACACTATCTATCTACTATCACTGAAATTATTCCCGAGCGCGGCCACCGTTGCTGCTCACTGCTCCCCTCACCTCCCAGGGGGTGGACCAAGGAGATGGGTCCCATGCAGAGTGTAATTTCACCACACCTAGTGTATGTGTGTGTGTGACCATCAGTGGTACTTTTTTTATTCATTTAAATGCTTTGTTTTGTTTTTTGCCCTCAAAGCCCTGCTAAAACACTTATTGGGTGGCTTCAAGCAAGCTTAGTGATTAGGACATACTTGCCAACCCTCCCGGATTTTTCGGGAGACCACCGAAATTCAGCGCCTCTCCCGAGAACCTCCCGGGACAAATTTTCTCCCGAAAATCTCCCGAAATTCAGGCGGAGCTGGAAGCCACGCCCCCTCCAGCTCCATGCGACCTGAGTGACGTGTCGACAGTCCCACAATATAAAGAGCGAGTCTGCCCAATGACGTTATAACTGTAGTTTAATCGAGGGCGAGTTCTTGGTTTCTTATGTGGGTTTATTGTTAGGCAGTTTCATTAAAGTCCTCCCAGCCCGGTAATAACACACAACAACAGCAGTCACATTTTTTTAAAGCAGTTCGTCTGCCTAAACAACAATGTTGTGAACTTGTGACACTCTTAAACAGGACAATACTGCCATCTACTGTACATAGAATAGAATAGAATGTAGAATAGACAGAATAGAACAAAGATAGACATTTCAACCCTTAACTCAACAATGAGTAGATGAATGTTATGTGTGTGTATATGTGTAAATAAATGAACACTGAAATTCAAGTATTTATTTTATTCATATATATATATATATAGCTAGAATTCACTGAAATTCAAGTATTTCATATACACACATATATATATATATATATATATATATATATATATTTAATATATATATATTAAATATTTGACTCTTAACCACTCCCACCCCTCCCAAAATTGGAGGTCTCAAGGTTGGCAAGTATGGATTAGGTGCTCTTGGTTTACTCTTAATTGGTGTGAAAAAAGTTTTGCCTCGTCCTCCAGTGATAACACTACTTGATAATGATACTTATTATACCAAGAAATGCAGTTTATTTGCTGCAAAAGGAGGTGATTATTTTTAACTCAGGGAAGCGGCTCCACACTGTGTATGACGATGCACAATTGCTCACTTTCAGTTGAGTGAGCAAACAAAAAAATATATATAAATCATCTAGAGATGATCAACATTAAAAGGGATTAATCAGGAGGGGCCGATCATAAACATTTTCACGACAACTGGCCAATTGACTTGCACATCCCAAACCATGTGCCTAATAACACAGATGTGTGACATGCAGGCACATAAACGCTGCTAAAAACTGCTTTTTTATGCGCTCTCTGAATCGATCGGCGACGGCGCAGGTGTACCTAGTGTTGTGACCGGACGAATCTACACAATGTTCATAAAGTTTATTTTTGACTCTGTTTGGAAAAAAATTGCGATGACAACTTCAATATATATATATATTTAAATAGAGTACTTATTCAAACGATATATTATGATACTTTTGGAAAGGGTGGGGCGTGGTCATATTTGCAATTTGGTTATAAAAATGTACTCAAAATTCACACCAGAGCATGCCTAATACACATTTAGACAGGGAAGTGTTTTAAAGCAGTGGTCCCCAACCTTTTTGTAGCTTGATAATTTGTCCCGCGGCCCGGCGGGGGGGACTTTTTTGGGTTATGAAAAAGGGAGTTTTTTGGGGTTGGTTAAATAATTGTAAGTGTATCTAGTATTTTTTATGTTGATTTAATTTAAAAAATAAATGAAAATTTAAAAATTATTTAAAAAAATTTTGCGGCCCGGTACCAATCGTGGTTGGGGACCACTGTTTTAAAGGGACCCTATTATGCAAAACTAACTTTTCACACCTGTTGGTACCAGTTTTGTGTAATTTAAATACCTGTAAGTCCCAAAAAATTAAGATCAAACCATGGAGGCAAGGCAGAGATGTTTATAAAACAATCTTGCCTTCTTCAAAACTTGCTCCAAATGAGTAGTTTGGAATTTGAGACTTCAGTGACATATTTTATCTCTGGTACGTCAGCAGATAACTCCATATATTGTTTACCTGTAAAGCTATCAGCATGCAGTTGTAGTCCGAAGTTGTGGCCAATAAGTGATTCATTTTTCTCTATCCTCCTGTTGTGGGGCAGACTGGCTCTTACATGCACATGCATGCTAAAATCCTCCGCTCTTGCCATATCTAATTCAAACTTATATCTGTCAGTAGTGTCGCTATGGAAGCGCTAAAAACTACAACATGGCTGGGGTGGCGACGGGGTGAAAGGGGGTTTGGCTTTGACACGCAAATAAGACCGCCTTCAAAACGCCGCATTCTAAGAGACGGTCAGAAAGCGGCTTGAAGTATTCTATGCAACATTTGTATTAAAGCACCACTATTACATATTATGTTGACCACAAGGAAGTTAAAGGCCTACTGAAATTAGATTTTCTTATTTAAACGGGGATAGCAGGTCCATTTTATGTGTCATACTTGATCATTTCGCGATATTGCCATATTTTTGCTGGAAGGATTTAGTAGAGAACATCGGCGATAAAGTTCGCAACATTTGGTCGCTAATAAAAGAGCATTGCTTGTACTGGAAGTAGCAGACGATGTGCGCGTGACGTCACAGGTTGTAGGGCTCCTCACATCTGAACATTGTTTATAATCCTAGCCACCAGCAGCAAGAGCGATTCAGACCGAGAAAGCGACGATTTCCCCATTAATTTGAGCGAGGATGAAAGATTTGTGGATGAAAAAAGTTAGGGTAAAGCACTAGAAAGAAAAAAAAAGACAAAAAAAAGGCGAGTGCAGTGGGAGCGATTCAGATGTTATTAGACACATTTACTAGGATAATTTTGGAAAATCCCTTATCTGCTAATTGTGTTACTAGTGTTTTAGTAAGATTATAAAGTGATACCGGAAAGTCGTAGGGCTGCGGTGACCGCCGGTGTCTCTGAGAGAAGCCAATGGAGGAGCCAAGATCACAGCTGCTGCAGGAGGACGCTAACTCCGCACAAGTCTCCGGTAAGAGCAGACTTAATATCACAATTTTCTCTTCCAAAAACTTACTGGTTGACATGTGGTAGAGAAACATGTTCGCTAAAGCTTCACAACAAACAAAGACACACCGGCTGTGTTTCGGTTGCTAAAGGCAGCTGCAATTCACTGCTTTCCACCAACAGCATTCTTCTTTATAGTCTCCATTATTAATTGAACAAATTGCAAATGATTCAGCAACACAGGTGTCCAAAATACTGTGTAATTATGCGATTAAAGCAGACGACTTTTAGCCGTGAGTGGTGCTGGGATAAAATGTCCGCTCCAACCAATAACGTCACAAGCACGCGTCAACATAAGAGTCATCATTCCGCCACGTTTTCAACAGGAAACTACGCGGGAAATTTAAAATTGTAATTTAGTAAACTAAAAAGGCCGTATTGGGCATGTGTTGCAATGTTAATATTTCATCATTGATATATAAACTATCAGACTGCGTGGTCGGTAGTAGTGGGTTTAAGTAGGCCTTTAAATTTAAAGTACCACTGATAGTCACACACACACTAGGTGTGGTGAAATTACCCTCTGCATTTGACCCATCCCCTTGTTCCACCCCCTGAGAGGTGAGGGGAGCAGTGAGCTGCAGCAGTGGCCGCGCTCGGCGATCATTTTGGTGATGTAAACCCCAATTCTTGTTTTAAATGTAGAAATAAAATCATAATATAACCTCTTTGAAATATACAAACAACTTGTAGGTCAACTTTAAAACAAAAAAAGCCTCAAAACATTTTAACTGTAGCTGCGGCTAAATAAGGGATGTTCCGCTGCAACAAGCACAAAGAAAGCATGTGACCAGTGCTCCATTAACATTACACATTGTTAGTTTAAAGGCCTACTGAAACCCACTACTACCGACTACGCAGTCTGATAGTTTATATATCAATGAGGAAATATTAACATTGCAACACATGCCAATACAGCCGGTTTAGTTTACT
Source organism: Nerophis ophidion (assembly GCF_033978795.1). NCBI lineage: Eukaryota > Metazoa > Chordata > Actinopteri > Syngnathiformes > Syngnathidae > Nerophis > Nerophis ophidion. The sequence goes on from NC_084611.1 coordinate 71,596,791, forward strand.
ATATTACAATTTTAAATTTCCTGTTGAAAACGTCGCGGAATGATGACGCGTGCGCGTGACGTCTCGAGTTGGAGGGGACCTATTAGCGCAGCACCACTAGCGGCTAAAAGTCGTCTGCTTTAATCGCATAATTACACAGTATTCTTGACATTTGTGTTGCTGAATCTTTTGCAATTTGTTCAATTAATAATGGAGAAGTCAAAGTAGAAAGATGTAGGAGGGAAGCTTTTAGCCTTTAGCCACACAAACACACGGTGTTTCCTTGTTTAAAATTCCCGGAGGTGAAGCTTTACTATGGATCAGAGCGGTCAAGCGAACATATATCCCGACTACATGTCAACCGGCAGTTTTTGGTGAGAAAATTGTGGAATTAAGTCGCCTCTTACCGGAGATCAGCAGAGCCAGCGTCCTCCTGCTGCCGTGACTTCTCTCGGCGTCAAAACACCCGTGGCCACACCCCTCCGGCTTTAAGGTACTCTTTAACTCACTAAAACACTAGCAGCACAATAGGCAGATAAGGGATTTCCCAGAATTATCCTAGTAAATGTGTCTAAAAACATCTGAATCGCTGTCACTTGCCCTCGTCTTTTTTATTTTTTCTAGGACTTCACTCTAAATTTCCTCATCCACGAATCTTTCATCTTCGCTCAAATTAACGGGGAAATTGTCGCTTTCTCGGTCCGAATAGCTCTTGCTGCTGGAGGCTCACATTACAAACAATGTGAGGATGTGAGGAGCACTCACACCGGTGACCTCATCGTCTCCTACTTCCAGTAAAGGCAGGGCTTTTTTATTAGCGACCAAAAGTTGCAAATGTTATCGTCGATGTTTTCGACTAAATCTTTTCAGCAAAAATATGGCAATATCGCGAAATGAAAAAGTATGACACATAAAATGGACCTGCTATCCCTGTTTAAATAAGAAAATCTCATTTCAGTAGGCCTTTAATGTTGAAAGTAGGAGTGTAATTGTGGTTGCTGTTTGCAGTGGTATGGCACCGCACTGCATTAACTTGTGGTTTTATTATTTGGATCCTCTCAAAGGAAACACAAACTTGGTAATCTCCACAAGCGAGGGTGAATGATTTATTGTGGACTCAAGTAAATCCCTCCTAACAGGAGACATTGTTGCACCACCCAAAGCATACCAGGATATACACTCCCTGTTTTTTGGCTTGGCCCCGTGGCCAACATCAATATTTCACAAATATGCGATTGTTATTTGTCTTCTTTATGTGTGGTCTGCTGGGAAACGTGTGCCATCATACGGAGGCGCAGTAGACCTAAACAGATGAATTTAATATTCTGTTCCTTCATGAAAAGTAATGCAAAGGAGGTAATGCTTGGCGCTAAGAAAATTAATGTTTTCACCGGCCCCAGGAAAGCCATTGAAGCTGCTCTTCATGTACCAAAACTTCCTCATTGCTCCCGATGTGCACAGAATGCTTGCTTGCTGAATACATTACAGTGAGGAGGGGGGGGGGGGGGGGGAGGATGTATTGCTTTCATCTAACAGGAGTACTGTGAGTGAGCCGAGTCTGTCCTGGTGGGTGTCGGGCTGCCTCGCTTGCACGTTCGGCCCCCGCCAGCTCAAAGCCATGCATATTTCATGAAGTGTACCGTCTGGGGACCATGTTAAACATCAACTAGCATTAACGTCGCCGTGTGAAAAAAATGACTCGATGCCACATGCATGGCAGCCAATCGGGGGCCAACCGAGGGTGAGGGGAAAGTGTGCACGGTGTGTGTTGACAATGGTCTCCGAGCCTCCAAGGCTGAATGCTAGAACCTTTTAACCTCGGCTTTTATTAGCTCAAGTAAATTTACAGCACTGACATTTAACAGGCTGCCCTCTTTTTCAAACAATTTTGTTGATATAATATCTGTCAAACCTGTTTTCCCTGAGGAGTTATGTTTTTTTTTTTATCTCCTGCACTGTAGGGATAAGATACCAATGAAAGAGTATAGGGCAGGGGTCACCAGGTAGCCCGTAAGGACCAGATGAGTAGCCCGCTGGCCTGTTCTAAAAATAGCTCAAATAGCAGCACTTACCAGTGAGTTGCCTCTATTTTTTAAATGTTATTTATTTACTAGCAAGCTGGTCTCGCTTTGCTTGACATTTTTAATTCTAAGAGAGACAAAACTCAAATAGAATTTGAAAATCCAAGAAAATATTTTATAGACTCGGTTTTCACTTGTTTAAATAAATTCATTTATTTTTTTACTTCGCTTCTTATAACTTTCAGAAAGACAATTTTAGAGAAAAAATACAACCTTAAAATGATTTTAGGATTCTTAAACACATATACCTTTTTACCTTTTAAATTCCTTCCTCCTCTTTCCTGACAATTTAAATCAATGTTCAAGTAAATTGTTTTTTTTTATTGTAAAGAACAATAAATACATTTTAATTTTATTCTTCATTTTAGCTTCTGTTTTTTCGACAAAGAATATTTGTGAAATATTTCTTCAAACTTATGATTAAAATTCAAAAAAAATATTCTGGCAAATCTAGAAAATCTTTCGAATCAAATTTAAATATTATTTCAAAGTCTTTTGAATTTCTCTTAAAATTTTTGTTCTGGAAAATCTAGAAGAAATGAGGATTTGTCTTTGTTAGAAATATAGCTTGGTCCAATTTGTCATATATTCTAACAAAATGCAGATTGGATTTCAACCTATTTAAAACATGTCATCAAAAATTGTAAAATGAATCTTAATCAGGAAAAATTACTAATGATGTTCCATACATTCTTTTTTTAATTGTTTCAAAAAGATTTGAATGAGCTCATTTTTCTCTTCTTTTTTTCGATTGAATTTTGAATTTTAAAGAGTCGAAATTGAAGATAAACTGTTTCAAAATTTAATTTTAATTTTTTTCGTGTTTTCTCCTCTTTTAAACCGTTCAATTAAGTGTTTTTTTCATCATTTGTTCTCTACAAAAAACCTTCCGTTAAAGGAAAAAAAATGTACGACGGAATGACAGACAGAAATAGCAATTTTTTTTTTAAATATATAGATTTATTTATTAAAGGTGAATTGAGCATATTGGCTATTTCTGGCAATTTATTTAAGTGTGTATCAAACTGGTAGCTCTTCGCATTAATCAGTACCTAAGAAGTAGCTCTTGGTTTCAAAAAGGTTGGTGACCCCTGGTATAAGGGATACACTGAAATGGAGAAAATAATCATGCAAGCAGAATAATGTTGGACTTTTGCGCAAAAAAAAAAAATCCTCATAAGACTTAAGTTGTAGTATTTGGAAAAACTTAAAAATAAAGATGACTGTTATAACTTTGCCCTGCGATGAGATGGCGACTTGTCAAGGGTGTACCCCGCCTTCTGCCCAATTGTAGCTGAGATAGGCACCAGCGCCCCCCGTGATCCCAAAGGGAATAAGCGGTAAAAAATGGATGGATGGATGTTATGACTTTTTTCTGTATTTTTGGGGGGAAAGTTACAATTTGTTTCCAGTAATGTTCACAAAATTTTATCCACTTGATTTTTTTACACCCTAATTATCATGATTTAGCAATTTTTTTGTCCTAAGTTAAACGCTTTATTTCTGTAATTGACAACTTTATTTTTGTAACTTTACAACAATTTATAACAATACAACCTTTGTATTTCTAACTTTGCATCTCATAATGTTACCGGGGCTGCAGCTATCGAAAATTTACTAATCAAGTATTTTTTTTTTAAATTCCTTTAACTATTCGAGTTAACAAATAAAACATATTTTTGCTAAGTTAAAGATCTATCAGAAATACACAGAAGAAAAACATTATTTCACTTATAATGAACAACATTTCAGTTTTATTTTAACTTGACAAAGACTAAATGACATATCTTAGTTCATGGCTGTGACATTTATGAACCCTAAACTTGGACCGGCTGACTAGAAAATATTATTTATAGGATTTTGCGGTGTTTAAACTACAATAAAGACAATTACTGCATTGAAGCACATTAGACCTTTTTACTTGATATATTTATCCATCAACCAAAAGTGAGACATACTTTCTTGTTCTATGAAAGCTCTGCTAAAAATAATTGGCTAGTGGTTAGTGAGCTAAAATGTTTTTATTTTCTCTCTCTTTAACTGATGTTATCATGTAATCTCTAATGAAAAAAGGGTAAACAAGTATTATTTATTTTCAGAAAAATCTAACTTTTTTGTTGATTTATTTTCTAAAATGTGCACTGGGTCCTTAAAAAAGAGCCATGTTCCAAAAAAATGGCCATTCTTTAAACACCACTGGTGTATGTTTATGATCAATAAGGTTTCATGCGTTTGGATGTTTTATGTGTGCCATGCGCAATAATGATAATGCACAGTGGCAGACTCCCTGGGCTTGTGGAGGCGGATCTCTGCTCTTCTTGAGAAGGAAATACTTTCTTTCGTCGCCGGCCGCTTTTGTGTGATTACCAAATAAGTACACAATGCAAGGCCCACTCCCCTATTTTGCTTTTAAAGGGTAACTAAACTTTTTGGGGGGAATTCTACATTTTTTTATCAGTCACAAACTTTAAGAAGACAAGATCATGTCTTTTTTTTCCACAGAGATTGTAAGAGAGACACGAAAAGTCGCATGTTTGTACCCACTAGTTTTTAGTTTTACCCTTTGCTAGGATTAGGATTAATTGTTGATATATGCAGCCCATCAGTCATTGTACAAGTAATTTATGTGTTTGATTATGTTTGTTGTCTTTCATGAAGTCTGCTGCGAGTTGTCAGTGTTGTTGCAGGAAAATGTGAACGTTAAAATGAATGCGCCGCCGAATGCTTAAAATAAGCAAATTACTTAAATATTACATATTGTTCTGAAAGTGCCTCTTACTATGTTTTATATATATATATATATATATATATATATATATATATATATATATATATATATATATATATATATACACTAACAATGATTTGAGAATGAGAATGCATAACAATACCTATACACATATGTATATATATTTATATACAGTCGTGGTCAAAAGTTTATATACACTTGTAAAGAACATAATGTCATGGCTGTCTTGAGTTTTCAATCATTTCTACAAATCTTATTTTTTTTGTGATGGAGTGATTGGAGCACATACTTGTTGGTCACAAAAAACATTCATGAAGTTTGGTTCTTTTGTGAATTTATTGTGAGGCTACTGAAAATGAGGCCAAATCTGCTGGGTCAAAAGTATACATACAGCAATGTTAATATTTTGTTACATGTCCCCTGGTAAGTTTCACTGCAATAATGCGCTTTTGGTAGTCATCCACAAGCTTCTGGTTGAATGTTTGACCACTCCTCTTACAAAATCAGTGCAGTTCAGCTAAATTTGTTGGTTTTCTGACATGGATTTGTTTCTTCAGCATTGTTCACTCGTTTAAGTCAGGACTGTGTCCAATATTTTCACAAAAATAAAATAAGTCATATTTTTGGTTCGTTTAATAGTAAAACAAATTTACACTATTGCAATCAGTTGATAAAACATTGTCCTTTACAATTATAAAAGCTTTTTACAAAAATCTACTACTCTGCTTGCATGTCAGCAGACTGGGGTGGATCCTGCTGAAACCGTATGTATTGAATGAATAGAGAATACTTTAAAATCGTGAAAAAAATCATTTTTGAATCGAGAATCGTGTTGAATTGAAAAAAAAATCGATTTTGAATTGAGTCGTGACCCCAAGAATCGTTATTGAATCGAATCGTGGGACACCCAAATATTCGCAGCCCTAATATATATATATATATATATATATATATATATATATATATATATATATATATATATATATATATACACATACATATATACACATATATATATATACATATATATATGTGTGTATACATATGTATATGTGTATATATGTATATACATAAACATAAACATATATCGTTTTTTAATCGAGAATCGTGTTGAATTGAAAAAAAATCGATTTTGAATCGAATCGCGACCCCAAGAATCGATATTGAATCAAATCGTGGGACACCCAAGATTCGCAGCCCTAAGATATATATATATATATATATATATATATATATATACATATATATATATACACAATATATATATATATATATATATATATATATACACATATATATATATTTATATCAAATATATATATATATATATATATATATATATACATACATATATATACATATATATATACATACATATATATATATATACATATGTGTATCAGTGACGTGCAGTGAGGTTCATGGCTGGTGAGGCACTGACTTCATCACAGTTAGATTTACAAACATATGAACCCTTAAGATTATCTTATTCACCATTAGATTTGCAGCAGTTAACGGGTTATGTTTAAAAGCTCATACCAGCATTCTTTACACATACAAACTGTAACACACAAAAAAGCATACTGTCCAGGAGATTTACATTCATCCCTCACCGTTTGCGAGCTATACAGTCCAACTAGATCTGCCTTTAGTTGCACAAAGTCAAAGAATCTGGCATATTTGGACAGGCTCTGCAGTTTTGTGTCATCAAAAAGTTTTGACATTTCACTGAATGTTGAACAATCCACCAAACCAAGGAAAACCAGCTCACCAAAATGATCAAACCTAGCCTTCATTTGATAGCTTATGTCATCCAGAATGTTACAGAACACTTGTTTTCATTCCAATCTAATTGACTGTCTGCCTCCACTCTCTGCCAGGCCAAGTGCGCTGCATTTCTTCTCAAATCGGTCACAGAAACTTTTGAACTTCAGTCTCATGCGCCCGAGAGTTGCAATGGTGTCGCGGATGCGTGCAAGACAATATTCAATGTCCATCACTTTGTTTTGCAGCACTCTAAAAAGTGCATTAGTCTCATTGAAAATGTCCTCATATACCATAAGGAGAAAGCATGTAGATGTTTTTGACAGCCACTATTCGTATCCTGCTGCCATCATTAGTGTGTCATTATCCCAGCTGTCAGGATTTTCAATGATCATTGTGGTGCATGCTCATTGTCTGCAGCAGCAGAGCTCCATCTTGACAATATCATCCAAATCATGCGACACTCAGGCATGCACTTTGCTGAATGCAATAGCACTAAGTTCAAGTTGTGTGCGTAACAGTGGGTGAACATGGCTTCGGGCAATCTTTCTTTAATTTTAGCTTGCACGCCATTGAGCTCTGAGGCCATTACAGTGGCCCCATCATAGGTCTGAGCTACAAGCTTTTCAACGCAGCCATACTTCTCCAACACTCCCAGGACATACTCAACAATGGCAGAAACGCGTCTGTCATTACTGACGTCATCAAATCCCAAAAACGCCTCCTTCACCGCACAGCCAGCTTCATACCGTAATATGACAGGAATCTGAGCATGGTTTGTGACATCTGTGGTCTCGTCCACTACTCCAGCAACAAATGGGGCTGCACTGATCTCCTTTTTAATTTCATTTCAAATGACATCCCCAACTGCTTCGATTAAATCATTCTGTATTCTATTTGACAAACCAGAAAATACAGTGGATATCTCCAAATGTCTAGCTAGCCTGTCATCATGATCATTCTCAGCAAAAACATGCAATACTTCAACATAGTTGCCACGATTGGTAGTAAGGCTGGGTATCTTCAGGTACCTCGCGGTACGATAATATCACGATATTTTGCCCACAATAACGATAAGATCACGATACAACGATTATGCGATAATCGATGTATTGAAAGAAATTTCATCCACGATACATCATGATTTCAGTGTCACTGAAGAAATTAAAAATTTATTGACTGCACTGAATCCACTTCACCAAAATATTTTCTGTCTGTGCAAATTAAAATTATTAAAAAAACAAAATGAATGCAGAAAATATACATTTTAGTGCTACTGAACTTCTATGTAATCATGGACACATCAGTGCTTAACAATTAAAATCAAATTGTTTTATGAAAACCGGCACTTCACTGTATATAAAAAATAAACATTTCAGTCAGTGCATTCATTACATTATCAACTGGGTGGTCTTATGAAAACCTGAGAACACATTTTAAGATACTATATGGTCTAAGATCTTTACAAATAAAGCAAGCAATGGACTTTGTAATGCTCGCAGCCCTGGGGGATGCAGAAAGGAGCTTAGCTTTAAATACGGTGTTGATTGTAGGCTGGCTAACAGAAACGTTAGCATTAGCGTAGCTACTCGCCCTTTCTCTCCGTGGCAAACTCAGGATGATGGCGGACAAGATGGCTGTGCATGTTCGTTGAGTTGCCCGTGTACTTGACCTTCACGAAACAGTTCTTGCAGATTGCGAACTCTTTATCAAGTGTTGTTCCATTGTCTGTATAGTAAAAGCCGAAGTGGGCCCAGACTTCAGATTTAAAATTCGCCGGTGCATCTTTCACTTGTTTTTCTCGCTCCTCCGCTTTGCGTCATTCCCTCCATCTTCTGCTGCTGCTTCTTCTTTACTTTCAAAGAGTACTCTACTAGAGTACTGCGCTAGAGCACCATAATGTGGAGGCTCGAAGTAGTGACTCCATAAATGAAACAGGTTTTTGTGGGCGAATCTGTTGAAAACGGCTGTATGTTTATGTTTATAAATATCGATATTTGACGCCCGTGTATCGATAACGTGCCGCAAGAGGAAGTATTGCGATATATCGTAGTATCGGTGTTTTGGCACACCCCTAATTGGTAGAGCCTGTACTTTCATCATTTCCAAGGAATGCCAGTTGCTGTTTGGCAAGGAAGCAGGTGGCATTGATGAGGTACAGTATTTTAAAATTTCTTGGTTCTCCTCTGCCTTAGCATTGTGGGTGCTGATGTTGAGTCTTCGCTGTACATCCAAAGCCAAGTCTATCCTGGACATCCCAAACGTTTTGAGCGCGATCTGTCTTTGAATGTGAGTAGTCGACCGCTCATGTTTGACGAGGCTTCTCTGCAAGTTCTTCAGGTCACAATATCCCATCTGAGTCCAGACATTGTCACAAGACGAGAAAAGAAGACAGGAAAAGCAGAAAAGGTGGTTTCTTGCTGGACATCCACACAGCCAGCCTTCTGTCCCGAAGTCTGAAGCAAACCTTTTAGCTCCGGCGTTGGTCTTCCATTAATTATTACCTCCTGCTTCGATTGAAAGTCCAGTTTACCAAACTGTTTTATTTTAAATGTACAATCCTCCATTTTAAAACTCCAGGCGAGAGGAAAAAACCAGAGGAAAAAATAAACCATCGCTGCCACTGCATTTGACTTGCTAACTGTAGATTGTTGTCACTTTTTCTGCAGCCGCAAGAATGATCCCTGGGATCACTAGCGCCCTCTACCACCAGGAGGCCGGAGAACAGGTGCTTCACATAGTGCGTCTTTGCAGCCGTTTTATGATTGCCCAGCACAAGAAATACGTTACACACTTACAGTTGTTGACAAAATACACTGTAGATTATATACCTCAGCTAACTAAACTATGGAAATGTATAATATAATTCATGTAGCAATACAGTCTCACTGCACAGCAGCCAGTAGTTGGCCGAGTCATTGCGCAATCCACGGGGAGGCTCAACTAGCTGTGACTCACCGCAAGTAATTCTCAGTATTTGAACGGCAAGTGTGAAAATTAAGCAATTTTGAATAAAAAATCATTTAAAACTGGTGAAGTTAAATGGAAAATAACTTTATAGTATACTCACTGGATACATATAACAATATAATTAATTGTTTTTCTTTTTACATTTTTTTTCATTCCGTGATGGCAGGTGAGGCCCCTGACGCACATCACTGATGTGTATTTATCTGTTATGGTCTGACATAGGGATCATGAATGATAAACATAATTCCGAAAAACTGTGGTTCCCTTTTAATGCGTGCCTGTACCCACTGATTACAGTAACAGAATTGTCCTTTATAATTGCACAGCTGTTCATATCATTTGAGGTTTTAATAGTTTTACTATTTTTGTATAGTAGTATCTGAAGTTCCATCAGGATGTATTTTGAATCAAAAGTTGCCATTTGTACACCGGTCAGTTAAAGTTAAAGTTAAAGTACCACTGAAAGTCACACACACGCTAAGTGTCGGGAAATTCACCTCTGCCTTCGACCCGTCCCCTTGTTCCACCACCTGGGAGGAGAGTGGAGCAGTGAGCAGAAGCTGTGGCTGCGCTCGGTAATCATTTTGGTGATTTAATCCCCAATTCCAACCCTTGACTTGGCATTGGCCCTTGACCAGCATTGACTTGATCACTGATAAACGCTGCCTTTAAGGTGACTATCTACGGTTAAGGAAAAGCTGTGCCGGTCTAAATAAATTGCGTAATTAAGCTGGGGTTAAACATCATTAATGTAATTATTTTTTTGTGATTAAGCACATGGGTTAACATTCATTTTGACAGCTGTATTCTATACATGCATGTCAAGAAAATGTTGGATGTTTGCAAACTGTCACGCTCTGATAGTTTTGTTGCAAAAAATAGATTGTCTGTCTGTAACTATCCTTCTATTATCTCAAATCTGCTTGTTTTCAAGATTAAATCACTGATTTACGGCTTCAAATAAGCTTAAACTGTGAATCTGTTAGTTTTTTTTTAGTTTTTTTTAGTTTGTAGGCCCATAGATGTGCCTACTTTTGCCGTTTTATATTGTGTATTTTTATTGCATTTCCAAATCCACGTGTGTCTACTCGGAGCACTGGGGAGCTGTACGATCCCGGCAGTGTGTCGTTTCATGTTTCCTTGAAATATTCATAAAGACATCATAACTTTTAGTAAAGCTCTAGGGCGGAGAATGTGGGTGTGAACATAAAGATTTGCAAGTAGAAAGACCAATAAAAAAAAAATACTTGACATAAATAACATGGAAATGTTCTGTGTGCGGCCATTGGAAGATGTAGCTTACAGTGTAGGGGCTATTAAAAAAAAACCAATTGTAAACGTACACATTAATGCACAAAAGTGTGCGTATGTTGTCCTTTGACATTTCCAGTGTTCATTTCCTTAGTGGTCATGGGTATTTGTGGTGCTTTCGGACATGCTCGAGGCTCTCTGCTTATTATTGTTCTGAAAAACTTTGATTACAAAGTCTTTCTAAGGGCCCAGTGTGAGTATTGGAATTACTTCTTTAGTTTCCTGTTTGGGGCAAGACACCGGGTTTTAACACTCAGCACCTTTTGATAAGCAGACTTATTAGACTGAAATGTGCAAGGAGGAAACACTGTCTGCTAGGCTTCAGACAAGGATCTTTGTGTGAGCCAAAGTGCGGAGGGGACAATGGGTTCAGACCTTTTAGCGCTTAATGATGATTATGATGGGGAAAAAAAGGAAATGTTAATAATAGATGTAACGGTGCATGTATGGGTCATCTGATATTTTTGATACGGTGCAGACTAAGACGCATGTTTACTCCATGGTACACATTAAGTGAAGGACATGAAGTCCATTAAAATTGGCATAATATTGAACAGTCATACAGTGGGGCAAAAAAGTATATAGTCAGCCACCGATTGTGCAAGTTTTACCACTTAAAATGACGACAGAGGTCTGTAATTTTCATCATAGGTACACTTCAACTGGGAGAGACAGAATGTGAAAAAAAATCCAGGAATTCACATTGTAGGAATTTTAAAGAATTTATTTGTAAATTATGGTGGAAAATAAGTATTTGGTCAACCATTCAAAGCTCTCACTGATGGAAGGAGGTTTTGGCTCAAAATCTCAAGAATACATGGCCCCATTCATTCTTTCCTTAACACGGATCAATCGTCCTGTCCCCTTAGCAGAAAAACAGCCCCAAAGCATGATGTTTCCACCTCCATGCTCCACAGTAGGTATGGTTTTCTTGGGATGCAACACAGTATTCTTCTTCCTCCAAACAAGACAAGTTGAGTTTATACCAAAATGGATACATGGATGATACAGCAGAGGATTGGGAGAATGTCATGTGGTCAGATGAAACCAAAATACAACTTTTTGGTATATCCTAGCCCCCGTCCTCTTTGTCATAGTCCTTGACTATGCGCTCAGTAAGGCCATCAATGGGCGGGAGCAGGATCTTGGTTTTACTCTCAATCCAAGGAGGTAAAAAAAAACCCTGGAGTAGTCCTGACTAACCGAGACAAAGTGGACGACATTTGGATGCTCTCTAACAACATGAAGCAAGCACAAGAGCTCTTGAGCAGACTGAAGTCAGAGTGTACCAAGGTTGGCCTTTGACTGAATGCCAAGAAAACTGAGGTGGTCACCTTTAACAACCAAGCGAAACATCTACCTCTCACAACAGGGAGCACTGCTCTGAAGGAAGCCAATTACTTCAACTACCTGGGCTTATGGGTCAACACTAAAGAACAAGATCCAAAAGTATGAGGAAGACACTTGTATGGGTGGCTCTGAATGGCATGGTCAGTGTGTGAAATGTCCACCTCCCCGGAAAAAAACAAATTCAGCTTTTTCTGTGTGACGGTAGAATCTGTCCTCCTTTATGGCCGCTGTCCAGAATGATAGACCCTGAAGCCAACACTGCAGAGGGCTCTAGACGACTGCTACACCAGAATGTAACGTGTAGTTCTCACCATCAACAAGGGCGCACATGTTACCAACGAGAATCTGTATGCTTGAATATTCAGGGTGAGCGACAAAATTGCAGCCAGGAAGATAAGACTCGCAGGAAACACCCAAAGAAACCAGGAGCAGCCAGCCATCCAACTGGTGCTGTGGGAATCAACACATGGGCGAGGACAACCCACAGTAACATTTGTGGATATACTCAAAAAAGCTGCAGAAGCGTAAAGCACCATCGATTTGGCTGAATGTATGGTGAACCGGGATGACTGGAAGTGACGATGGAAGGCTCTTGTCGTCAAGTTAAGCTAAAGTGTTTTATTTTTAATCTATACTATTGAAAGTGGTTAACTTATTTTAACACTTGTGTTAAGTACGACTATTTGCATCCCACATTTCCTTAAAGCGGAGTGTTTTAGTCTTTACATATTACTGCTTATTTTTTGCAGCAGTGGTTGACATATTCATATATAGTTAAATGTACAGATAATAATGCTTAAAATTGTCTATGCCTGGGGTGTCCATAGTGTGGCCAGTAACTAATTATTTAACAACCCACAGCACGATTGTTAGCATTCTAATAATAACATGCTTGTCACCGCCTGCTGCCACCTTGTGGTTTATATGCTCTATTTTCCTTTGTTGGTGCAGCAGACCTCGCTCTTACTGTTTATCTTCCTCAGAGTTCCTGTGTTTCCCTGTGGGCGGAGTTGTGAGAGGTGCACAGCTGTGTCCAATCTCACCAGCACTACTTAGGCAGCACCTTGTCAGCTGGATGGCACTCGGCAATTCCACTCCTCCTGTATGAAGACACTTAAGGTGCGACTTACCTTCATGGCTTTTTCCAGTGCCATCCAGCTTGGTATGTACCGTGATAGTTTGCACGTCTTGCAACTCTGACCTAAGCTTAGTTAGTTTTTGTATATTAGCTTTGGTTCTTTTTTCCACGGTGCTCCTTTTGTTTTCTCTTTTTTGCACCGTCGGTTTTTGTTATCTTTTATTTTTGGATCATTGTTGTGAGTGCTTTTTGTTAAGTAAAGAACTGTTTAACTCACAATCCAGCTGCATCCTTTGGTTCCTCTGTTCTACATTTAACCGAACTGTGACAATGCTAGCTATTTTGCTAATTTTACAGAGATACAACTCAAGGTCAAATATCGTGTTACTTGACAAACGTTAGCTTGCTAACGTCAATATGCTACCCAGTCAGTCATATTTTGGTACTTGCTGCATGCTTTTGTTAGCAGGCTAGCATCTTAAACAACATTTCCAGGTACACACCTCAGAGTAATACATTATATTTTGGTACTTGACGTATGTTACAGGTAGCATTTCAACAAGCTAATATTTGCAGGCTATATTTTGTTGGTTAATTTAGCATGTATACACCTCATTTTTAGCTAATTTTACTCATATTTTTGGTTACTTGACGCCATCTGGCCAGTGTGCCTGTTAGCGTTTCAGTTCGGCTTCGAGTCTTCGACATTCGCAGAATTTTATTTTTCATAACAAAATTGCATTTCTAGTTCTATGGAAAAATATGTATAGTTTACTAGTTTTTAAGGTGAAAACTATCAAAACTTGTCAGTCTGCGACCCTCAGTGGAAGAAGTTTGGCCACCCCTTGTCTATGCAGCCAATAAAATTTTATGAGAGCAACAGCTGCAGTTCTATTCTCTATTTGATAGTAAATACTGAAATCAGGCTGAATGACCTCACCCAGATCTGTAGCTTGATGCGTTTGTCGTTCCTGTAGATTGTCTTGACTTTAAAGTCGATGCCCACAGTGCTGACAAACGCCGATGTGAAGGAGTCGTCCGTGTAGCGGAACAAGAAGGACGTCTTGCCCACACTGCTGTTGCCGATAATCAGCAGCTTGAACATGTAGTCGAAATTCTGGTCGGCTGCGTCTCTCTCCTCCAGGCCTGCTCCTGAATCTCTGGCTGACGCCATCTATCAAAATGCAGACGGATTGAAATGACGTCAAGGATAGATGGACGGATAGTTGGACATTTGGACAGGTGGATAGGCAGACCGACAGGTAGATGGACACTTAGACAGATAGATAAACATGTCGGTAGACACTTGGACAGATAGACGAACAGGTACATGGACACCTGGACAGAGATTAACATTTGGACAGAAAGATGGACACTTGGACAGATGAAAAGCACAAAGGCAGACACTTGGAGAGCTAGATGGGCAGATAAATGGATCCTTGGACAGATAGACGGATAGATGGACCGATAATTGGACACACGGACGGATAAATGGACAGACGGATGAATAGATAGATGGACACTTGGACAGATGGAAGGACACTTGGACATATAGAAGAACACTTGGACAGATAGGTGGAAACTTGGACAGATAGATGGACACTTGGACGTATAGGAGGGCACTTGGACATATAGAAGGACACTTGGACATACAGAAGGACACTTGGACAGATGGAAGAACACTTGGACAGATAGATGAACACTTGGACAGATAGATGGACACTTGGACAGATAGATGGACACTTGGACAGATAGGAGGGCACTTGGACATATAGAAGGACACTTGGACATACAGAAGGACACTTGGACAGATGGAAGAACACTTGGACAGATAGATGAACACTTGGACAGATAGATGGACACTTGGACAGATAGATGGACATATATACGGAGAGATAGATGGAAACTTGGACAGATAGATGGATACTTGGACAGATAGAAAGTCATTTGGACAGATGGAAAGTCATTTGGACAGATAGACGGACAGATAGTCTCCTGGACAGATATATAGACACTTGGATAAATACAGGTACAGATAGAAGTACACTTGAACAGACAAATCAACGGATGGATGGACTGATGGATTAAACATTGGACAGCTAGATGCAGACTTGGACAAACAAATAGTCACTTGGACAAATAGACAGACAGATAGACTCCTGGGCATAAAGGAGGACACTTGAACAGACGGATGAACACTTAGACAGATACATGAACAATTGGGCAGTTGGATGGACACTTGGACAGATGGATGAACACTTGGACAGATGGATGAACACCTGGACAGAAATATAGTCCTTTGGATGGATAGATAGTCACTTGGATAAATAGATAGTCACTTGGATAGATAGATAGTCCCTTGGACGGATAGATAGTCACTTGGACAGATAGATAGTCCCTTGGATGGATAGATAGTCACTTGGACAGATAGATAGTCCTTTGGACGGATAGACGGACAGATAGACAGACGGATAGATGAACACTTGGACAGATATATAAAGTCCCTTGGAAGGATAGATAATCACTTTGACAGATAGATAGTCCCTTGGATGGATAGATAATCGTTTGGACGGATAGACGGACAAATAGACAGACAGATAGATGAACACTTGGACAGATAGATGGAGAGTTGGACTGATAGACTGACAAATAGATAGATTCAAATGGGAACATAGAGATGGACACTTGGACAAATAGGACACTAGGGCAGAATGGATAGAGACTTGGACAAATAGATGTGCACAAACAAAATGTTGCTTAGCACCACAAAGAGCCAAGGACCAAAGCAAAACAAACTGAAGGGACGGCGTGGCGCAGTTGGGAGAGTGGCTGTGCGCAACCCGAGGGTTCCTGGTTTAATCCCCACCTAGTACCAACCTCGTCACGTCCGTTGTGTCCTGAGCAAGACACTTCACCCTTGCTCCTGATGGGTGCTGGTTAGCACCTTGCATGGCAGCTCCCTCCATCAGTGTGTGAATGTGTGTGTGAATGGGTAAATGTGAAAATAGTGTCAAAGCGCTTTGAGTACCTTGAAGGTAGAAAAGCGCTATACAAATACAACTAATTTATCATTTACCATCTATGCAAGGTAGTGTGTGTGTGGTGCAGAAGTTCAAAAATGTTCTTGGATATCATGTGGAAGGATCTCATCTGCTCGGTCATTCAAGAAAATTCCTGCCTGCTTTTTATTTGTATTGTTGTTGTAATATTTTTCTATTTTGTTTCCATTTATACCCCCATTATTTACTTTTTACTTTTTAAATTGATCTCAACTCTGTACACTGCTGCTGGAATTTTAATCTTCCTGAAGGAACTTTCCTGAAGGAAATAATAAAGTACTATCTATCTATCTATCTATCTAAAACAGGGGTCTCAAACTCAATTTACCTTGGGGCCACTGGACGCAGAGTCTGGGTGAGGCTTGGCCGCAAGAAAATATTTCTTTAAAAAAATGTTACATACTCCTGAGCATGTATAGTTGTGTAATGACGTTTTTAAATTGTATTCTTTGTGCACCGCAACTTTCTCTGTGCAAATAAAACAAGTCGGGGTGCCCCTGTGCTCAACAAAAAAATATTGCATCTCCCACTTTTCCTGGATTTGTCTTTGCTCATCACTAACCTTTCCTTTCACTGCAGGCTTTGAAAAAGACACGTTTGGTGTTTTGCAATATATTTGTATTTAGCCAAGGCGCGGAGAATAATGTTACGTCCGCAATGTGTGTCGTTACGCTTTCCCTCCCTACAGCAACACGGCGGTCGGCGGGATAGCGAGCACAAAAAAGTGTTATCCGGCGTCATATAGAAATATATGTAGTGTTCATCGTGTGAGGCAATGTAAATTAAAAATAAAGAAAACAAATTACGGTTTGAATTGGTCCAGGTTATCGGGGACTGCTATTACTGACGGACATGTGTCGCGGTGTGACAGCAGCCAGGCATGTAAGAAAACCCTCGTCTCCATGGCAACGTTACTGTCGCTTTCACTCATTTGCTGCTTGTCCACTAATGCAGGGGTAGGCCACCCAGAACGTTGAGCCATTTTGGACCCAAATAACACAACGCTGTCAAGCGCCATTCAAATAAAACTTGCGGGCCGCACTAACATTAAAAGCCTACTGAAACTTACTACTACCCACCACGCAGTCTGATAGTTTATATATCAATGATGAAATATTAACATTGCAACACACGCCAATACGGCCTTTTTAGTTTACTAAATTACAATTTTAAATTTCCCGGGAGTTTCGTCCTGGAAATGTCGTGTAATGATGACGTGTACGCAAGACGTCACGGGTTTTTAGGAAGTATGAGCGCTGCACAGACACACACAGCTAAATGTCGTCTGCTTAAACGGCATAATTACACAGTATTTTGGAGATCTGTGTTGCTAATCTTTTGCAATTTGTTCAATTAATATTGGAGAAGTCACAGTAGAAAGATGGAGATGGGAAGCTTTAGCCTTTAGCCACACAAACACACGGTGATTCCTTGTTTAAAATTCCTGGAGGTGAAACGTTACTATGGATCAGAGCGTGGTCAAACGAGCATGAATCAAGACGGAATGTCAACCAGCAGGTTTCAGTGAGAAAATTGTGGTTAAAAAGTCGCTTCTTACTGGAGAAAAGCTGAGCTTGTGTCGTCCATGCAGCTGCCGTCGACTCCCCTAAAACACTGCGCGTCAAGACACCCGTGGAGACACCCTTCCGACTATCAGGTACTATTAAACTCACTAAAACACTAGCAACACAATAGAAACATAAGGGATTTCCCAGAATTATCCTATTAAATGTGTCTAAAAACATCGGCATCTGACCCAATCGCGTTTTTTTGTTTTTGTTTTTCTAGTCTGTCGCTATCAATATCCTCAAACACGAATCTTTCATCCTCGCTCAAATTAATGGGGAAATTGTCGTTTTCTCGGTCCGAATAGCACTTTTTGTTGGAGGCTCCTATTATAAACAATGTGAATATGTAAGGAGCCCCCACACTTGTGACGTCATCGTCTGCAACTTCCGGTAAAGGCAAGGCTTTTGTTTAGCACCGAAAGTTGCGAACTTTATCGTGGATGTTCTCTACTAAATCCTTTCAGCAAAAATATGGCAATATCGCAAAATTATCAAGTATGACACATAGAATGGACCTGCTATCCCCGTTTAAATAAGAAAATCTCATTTCAGTAGGCAACACAATAGAAACATAAGGGATTTCCCAGAATTATCCTATTAAATGTGTCTAAAAACATCGGAATCCGGCCCAATCGCGTCTTTTTTTTAACTTTTGTTTTTTTTCTAGTCCGTCGCTATCAATATCCTCAAACACGAATCTTTCATCCTCGCTCAAATTAATGGGGAAATTGTCGTTTTCTCGGTCCGAATAGCACTTTTTGTTGGAGGCTCCCATTATAAACAATGTGAATACGTGAGGAGCCCCCACACTTGCGATGTCGTCGTCTGCGACTTCCGGTAGAGGCAGGGCTTTTGTCTTAGCACCGAAAGTTGCAAACTTTATCATGGATGTTCTCTACTAAATCCATCCAGCAAAAATATGGCAATATCGCGAAATGATCAAGTAGGACACAAAGAATGGACCTGCTATCCCCGTTTAAATAAGAAAATCTCATTTCAGTAGGCCTTTAAACTTTCATATTAAGGTGGGGCCGCAAAATAACGTCTCGTGGGTTGCAATTGGCCCGCGTGTTTGAGACCCCTTATCTAAAAGCCTCAGACTTCTGCTATAATAGCTGAGTAAATGTTAAAAGGAAGAGTTGGTTTAAAAACAATCCATCTTTCTCCCTCGCCATGGTGACATTATAAATCATGGGCCGGGCCGTGCTCCTCCCACCGACTCCTTCTCACTTTGGACATCTCCCAGCATGGATTCAGAACTTATGGAGCCTGGTTGACGGTGAGCGCGGCGTGGAAAGGCCTGTGTATCTCATCCATCATCCTTGCGACCATTCCCCCACCCACCCATTCATCTTCTCCTTTATATCCATTCATCTGTTCATCAGATGCCGCCATCCATCATCCTCCTCCCACCAACACCACCATCATCATCATCATAAAGATGCTGAACCATGCATTCACCCTCACATCCTCCCACCTTCCTCAGGCTGGCTAGCAGGGACATGCTCAGCAGCACCGCACCCCATAGCCACAAAGTGGGACTGTCTCAGCAAAACACACAACAAAGTGATGGTTGGTTAGAACATAAAACTTGTGCTGTGCAGGGAAAGAGGAAGGCGTGTGCAGATGTGACACCGCTGCATGTCACAAGGGGATCAGAATACTTGTTGACTAATTCGAATTATCTACGTGCACATCAGGGCACAAGTAGTTACCGAACTCACACACAAATGTAAGAAAAAATAAAACCTTTTTTTTGCGGGGTGGGTCACGTCGTCGGTACCTTTTCTGGGTCTTCTCCCTCAGTCCCGCGTCGTACTCCGCCTCCAAAGGGGGATCAGTGTGAACCGCTCCCGGATCTTTGCATGTGCTCGCTGCCGGGACGTCTACACTGCACGCCGTCAAGCTCGCGGGAGTGGCGACAGAACACTTCCGGTCTGGACTTTCAAACTAAGATCGCTACTGAAAGAGTTGGATAAACACAGAATAACTGTACTGTACTGTCCATTTTGACGGCATACTTTAAGGCAGGGGCTTCACGGTGGCAGAGGGGTTAGTGCGTCTGCCTCACAATACGAAGGTCCTGCAGTCCTGGGTTCAAATCCAGGCTCGGGATCTTTCTGTGTGGAGTTTGCATGTTCTCCCCGTGAATGCGTGGGTTCCCTCCGGGTACTCCGGCTTCCTCCCACTTCCAAAGACATGCACCTGGGGATAGGTTGATTGGCAACACTAAATTGGCCCTAGTGTGTGAATGTGAGTGTGAATGTTGTCTGTCTATCTGTGTTGGCCCTGCGATGAGGTGGCGACTTGTCCAGGGTGTACCCCGCCTTCCGCCCGATTGTAGCTGAGATAGGCGCCAGCGCCCCCCGCGACCCCGAAATGGAATAAGCGGTAGAAAATGGATGGATGGATGGACTTTAAGGCAGGGGTGTCCAAACTTTTTCCACTGAGGGCCGCACACTGAATAATCAAAGCAAGCGGGGGCCATTTGTTTTAAAAACCAATACAATATATGTTTAAAGGCCTACTGAAATGAGATTTTCTTATTCAAACGGGAATAGCAGGTCCATTCTATGTGTCATACTTGATCATTTCGCGATATTGCCATATTTTTGCTCGGAGGATTTAGTAAAGAACATCGACGATAAAGTTTGCAACTTTTGGTCGCTAATAGAAAAGCCCTGCCTTTACCGGAAGTATGTGCGCGTGACGTCACGAGTTGCAGGGCTCCACACATATTCACTTTGTTTTTTATGGGAGCCTCCAGCAGTAAGAGCAATTCGGAACGAGAAAGCGAAAATTTCCCCATTAATTTGCACGAGCATGAAAGATTTGTGAATTAGGATATTGATAGTGAAGGACTAGGAAAAAAAAAATAGGTGCCAGCTCTGGGCGGCGGCAGTGTGAGCGTTTCAGATGTAATTAGACACATTTGCTAGGATAATTCTGGAAGATCCCTTATCTGCTTATTGTTTTAATAGTGTTTTAGTGAGATTTTAAAGATTTCAAAAGTTTGTAAAGACATACCTCGAAGTCGGATGGCTGCGATGAACACGAAGTGTCTCAAAGAAAAGCCAAAGAGCCAAGCTCACAGCTGCCTTTTAAACAGCTGCTGCAGGATGACGAATAATCCAATGATTTCTCCGGTAAGAGATATACATATCACAATGTCCCCATCCAAAAACATGCTGGTTGACGTAGAGAAAACATGTTTGCTTGACCGCTCTGTGTTAAAGCTTCACAACAAACAAAGTAACACCGGCTGTGTCTCGGTGCTAAAGACAGCTGCAATCCACCGCTTGCCACCAACAGCATTGTTCTTTATAGTCTCCATTAAAAAATGAACAAATTGCAAAAGATTCAGCAACACAGATGTCCAAAATACTGTGTAATTACGCCATGAACAGAGACGACTTTTAGCCGTATTTGGTGCAGCGCTAATATTTCCATACAGTCCGTGACGTCACGCGTACGCGTCATCATTCAGCAACGTTTTCAACAAGAAACTCGCGGGAAATTTAAAATTGCAATTTAGTAAACTAAAAAGGCCGTATTGGCATGTGTTGCAATGTTAATATTTCATCATTGATATATAAACTATCAGACTGCGTGGTCAGTAGTAGTGGGTTTCAGTAGGCCTTTAAGCATCCACTCAGGCTTGATCCCGGGGACCCCAAAGGGTTTTGGTAAAAATAAAATGTTAAAAATGTGTCATTATTCAGTATTATTATTTTTATTATTATTCAAGTTTTAAATCTCTAGATCAACATTAGGTCCATCTGTCAATATGACGTTTTTAAAGATTTAAGTTGCATGCTCTTTTTGTCAAAGAAAACCATGTTTTTTTTTAATTGAAAAAACACAAAATATGCAATATTTTCACCCAATAAAATTT
This sequence comes from Nerophis ophidion, assembly GCF_033978795.1. Classification (NCBI taxonomy): domain Eukaryota; kingdom Metazoa; phylum Chordata; class Actinopteri; order Syngnathiformes; family Syngnathidae; genus Nerophis; species Nerophis ophidion. The sequence continues at coordinate 71,618,595 of NC_084611.1, forward strand.
TAAGTAGAATGTTTGAGATTATATAATAATTGGAGCCGGAAAAAGCTCAACAACTCATAACACCATTGATTTTAATTCATTATTATATTTTGTGCAATGACACTTAAAAACAAAACACACTGATCCAAAAGGGTCCTACTCATTAAAGTGTTAAAAAATAAATTATACATTTTTTTTACCCTTTACTTTCAACACAATGGTCTCGAGATCATCTTCAGATCTATCTGTCAATTATATATATTTTTTATGTTTATGTTTGTTCGTTTTAGGCCATTCTTAAAAAAAATTAAAAATAAAAAAAGCTCAGTTTTTTATATGGCAAACACAAAATATCCAACATTTGCCCCCAAAAAAATCTCAAAGTGGAATATTTAATGTGACGTAATTGGAGCCTTGAATTGGTCAATAATTCATAATTGATTTTGATTCACTATTTTTTTTTTTTTTAAAGAAACAGCCTGCATGGCAGCTTTGTGTTATTAGAGTAAACGTTGCAACATTTTGTTGTTACATTTCACCTGTTTGCTCTTTTATATCACTTTTTATGTTTTACATTTTTTTCCATAGTATTTTTAAAATGTGCCGTGGGGCCGTTAAAAAATGACCTGCGGGCCGCAAATGGCCCCCAGGCCGCACTTTGGACACCCCTGCTTTAGGGCAATACTGAGCAGAAACTGAACCAAACAAGGTGACTTGAACGCTGTAAGGAAGAGAAAATCATGTTAGTTCTACAGTTTCCTAACCACAATGATCCAATTTGATTCAAATGGCCTGAAAATGGTGATTTATTAACTACAAATCATGTCTTGGTTCATTTAGCTGTCCCATGCATTAAAAAACAAATACTCTTCCACAAGATTCAGTGATTCTAAAAAGTGTGGTTCGCTTACCACTTGTGGTACACAGGCTCCATCTGGTGAATCAGAGATTCATTTTCCTGTGTCCAAACACAGTGTTACTGTTCAAAGTGTACAGTCTCACACAATATTAATAATTCCTGCTAAATAAACCCTCTGCTTTGTATTTATTGAATATGAAAGCCTACTGAGCTACAGTAATAAAAGGTTTATGAGCACTAGTTTTATAACTGCCTCAAATAAAGATTCCGGTTAAAATTGATTAAACATTAAAACCCACGGAATGTATTTTGCCTTTTACGTTGCTGTAAATATATATTTTTTAAATTTATGACTTTAATAACTATCTTTCTCTTTATAAATTCTATCCATCCATCCATTTCCTAGCGCTTATTCCCTTCGGGGTGGCGCTGGATCAGCTACAATCGGGCGGAAGGCGGGATACACCCTGGACAAGTCGCCACCTCATCACAGTCTTTATAAATTATTTTTAGATATTTTGTTGGATAAAATGTAAAGGTAAAATTAATCCATCTTTACTTCATGAACAGTTGTATATGACTTTGCAGCCCCTTGCCGCCCAGACTGAAGCGCAATTCACATAATTACATCATCATACTTCGATGAGGGGAAATGCTTTAAAATACCCAAACATTTGGCTTTTATTTTGAAAGTAAAATCGAATGAGTTTCCAGCACCTTGAAACTGGTTCATGCTTGCAAACCCATGACCTCTCAGTTGAAGGTCCTGTCTTACATAACCTAGCAGCTGATTCTCTGTTTGACATTGTCATTTACTACACATAACTTGAGTGAAGATGTTGAATAATATCAGGCTTCAAGTGAGACACGTGTGCATACAATCGGGCATCAAGCAAGGAGTCATGCAAGCATTTTAAGCCAATCTAGACATCAATGCACTGCATTGTTCACTGATGATAGCACCATCGGTGCTGTGCGGCCTCCGTGTGATTCTAAATGGTGCTATATCAAGAGGAAGAACTACAGCTGTGGGAGTAAGGATGCATCTAATATGCCAAAAGCAGTTTGTTTTTAATTGACACTGAGTCTCTGAGACAGCCAATAAAACACAATGAACAAAAAACCCTGCAGGGTTCTTAATAACTAGAGTCATTTCTAAATGATTCCAACAAAATAATCTCTCCACATGACACCAAACCTGACAATGGGCTTCGATAAAAAAAACTAAATAGTTTGACTAAGATCTACACAAAAAGAACAAACTTCCTTTTAAATGAGGAAAAAGTTAGATCATAAAGACGACATGTTAGCAAATAGGATGACATTGCGACATACAGTGGGGCAAAAAAGTATTTAGTCAGCCACCGATTGTGCAAGTTCTCCCAATTGAAATAATGACAGAGGTCTGTAATTTTCATCATAGGTACACTTCAACTGTGAGAGACAGAATGTGGCAAAAAAATCCAGGAATTCACATTGTAGGAATTTTAAACAATTTATTTGTAAATCATGGTGGAAAGAAGTATTTCGTCTACCATTCAAAGCGCTCACTGATGGAAGGAGGTTTTGGCTCAAAATCTCACGATACATGGCCCCATTCATTCTTTCCTTAACACAGATCAATCGTCCTATCCCCTTAGCAGAAAAACAGCCCCAAAGCATGATGTTTCCACCCCCATGCTCCACAGTAGGTATGGTGTTCTTGGGATGCAACTCAGTATTCTTCTTCCTCCAAACACGACGAGTTGAGTTTATACTAAAAAGTTCTATTTTGGTTTCATCTGACCACATGTCATGTTCTATTTTGGTTTCATCTGACCACATGTCATGTTCTATTTTGGTTTCCTCTGACCACATGTCATGTGGTCAGAGGAAACCAAAATAGAACTTTTTAGTATAAACTCAACTTGTCGTGTTTGGAGGAAGAATACTGAGTTGCATCCCAAGAACACCATACACTGTGAAGCATGAGGGGTGGAAACATCATGCTTTGGGGCTGTTTTTCTGCTAAGGGGACAAGACGATTGATCCGTGTTAAGGAAGGAATGAATGGGGCCACGTATCGTGAGATTTTGAGCCAAAACCTCCTTCCATCAGTGAAAGCTTTGAATGGTTGACCAAATACTTATTTTCCACCATAATTTACAAATAAATTATTAAAAATTTCTACAATGTGAATTCCTGGATTTTTTTTCACAATCTGTCTATCACAGTTGAAGTGTACCTATGATGAAAATTACAGACCTCTGTCATCATTTTAAGTGGGAGAACTTGCACAATCGGTCGCTGACTAAATACTTTTTGCCCCTGTCTGCAATGGAAAAAGTAAAAAAAAATTTAAACGAGCCTAAAACAAAACATGTACCAAAAACAAGTACAACAATCAATATATGAAAATATCAAACATTTTTGGTATAAATGTTTGTCTCGTAACATTCACACATCAGTCCAAGTGGCCCAACTTCTTTAAAACTCAACGTAACACCACAAATACAACCCAACGTTTCTTTCAAAACTCAAAGTAACCTCTTCTTAATTTGAACTGCTGACTAGAAGGGTCTGAAAGGCTTGTTGCATTTATGCTTAGTGCTATTCAATCTAATCTATACAATCCAGAGTTTGGGCAGTTGAGGGTGGATTCTCAGATGGATCATTGTCCGCCCATAACCTACTGAACTCCCTTATGTAGGGCCGGACCAGGGCGGGCTCCTCTGTGATGATGATGTTCTCAGAGTTGCTCTGCACTGCTGCCAGTGTCCAGTTGAGGGAGCCTGTGATGAGTAGCCGGTTGTCCACCACAGCAAACTTGTGATGCATGTGCACATAGCGGCCCACGTTGCGCACGCAGATCCCTGTGGAGAAGGAGGAGGAGAAGCAGATTGTGCACAGGAGCAGACTGAGCAATGACAAGAGTTCAATGCATTATGGATGAACTGTTGTGCTTTGGAAGCTACAAAGCAAACAAAAACAAAAGTACAACTGAATTGTTGAATAGTAGGAATATGATATACAGACATGTTGTTTTACAGCAGAATAGTATCACAAAGACAATCCTTTATTTTTTTAATTTAAGAAATGTTATATTGCCAAGTACTAGGCGCTTCTTTGAAATAAACACATTATTTTCACTCTTGTATTTGCCATCTAAAAAAGTACATCGATTTGATTTCTAGTCATCGAGAATGTTGTTGGTCATATGGCATTTGGAATCAACAAGGTTATGTTTTATAGCCAAGCGTTGAAGAAATGCAGGCAAGAAGGATTGCACTACTTACTGGAGTCGGGGGTGTAATAAATTCAGGCCTGATTATTTTACTACCGAAATGGGCTGCTGTAGAAATCAAAATATAATGTAATCAGTTTAGACTGTTTTGAAATGAAACGTTATTCAAAAATATCTGAATGTTCTGATGTACATGTTTAAAGTGGATCTGCACTTTTTTTTTATTTGCCCATTTTTCACAATCATTGTAAGAGACGAGAACACGTCTTTTTTATTTTTATTTTAGGAATTTATAGATGGTAAAAAAACCCTTGAAAGATGCAGTTAATGGGAGTCACAGTTGTAGCCTTCAAAGTCCTCTTAAACAACTTTGGAACCCTCCATCAACTTTTTATATACAAACCCCGTTTCCATATGAGTTGGGAAATTAAACGGAATACAATGATTTGCAAATCCTTTTCAACCCATATTCAATTGAATGCACTACAAAGACAATACATTTGATATTCAAACTCATAAACTTAATTTTTTTTTTGCAAATAATAAATAACTTAAAATTTCATGGCTGCAACACGTGCCAAAGTAGTTGGGAAAGTACATGTTCACCACTGTGTTACATCACCTTTTCTTTTAACAATACTCAATAAACGTTTGGGAACTGAGGAAACTAATTGTTGAAGCTTTGAAAGTGGAATTCTTTCCCATTCTTGTTCTATGTAGAGCTTCAGTCGTTCAACATTCAGGGGTCTCTGCTGTCGTATTTTACGCTCCATGATGCGCCACACATTTTTGATGGGAGACAGGTCTGGACTACAGGCAGGCCAGTCTAGTACCCGCACTCATTTACTATGAAGCCACGCAGTTGTAACACGTGGCTTGGCATTGTCTTGCTGAAATAAGCAGGGGCGTCCATGATAACGTTGCTTGGTTGGCAACATCCATCCGTCCATCCATCCATTTTGTACTGCTTGTCTTGTTCGGGGTCGCGAGGGTGCTACAGCGTATCTCAACTGTATGTTGTTCCAAAACCTGCATGTACGTTTCAGCATTAATGGTGCCTTCACAGATGTGTAAGTTACCTTAGGCACTAATACACCCCCATACCATCACAAATGCTGGCTTTTGAACTTTGCGCCTATAACAATCTGGATGGTTCTCTTCCTCTTTGGTCCCTGAGGACATGAGGTCCACAGTTTCCAAAAATAATTTGGAATGTGGACTCGTCAGACCACAGAACACTTTTACGCTTTGCATCAGTCCATCTTAGATGAGCTCGGGCCCAGCGAAGACGGCAGCGTTTCTAGGTGTTGTTGAGTAATTACTTTCGCCTTGCATAGTAGAGTTTTAACTCGCACTTACAGATGCAGCGACAAACTGTAGTTTCTGAGAGTGGTTTTCTGAAGTGTTCCTGAGCCCATATGGTGATATCCTTTACACACTGATGTTGCTTTTTGATGCAGTACCATCTGAGGGATCAAAGGTCTCGGGCATTCAATGTTACGTGCAGTGATTTCTCCGGATTCTCAGAGCCTTTTGATGATTTTACGGACCGTAGATGGTGAAATCCTTAACTTCCGCGCACTAGCTCGTTGAAAAATGTTGTTCTTAAACTGTTGGACAATTTGCCTACGCATTTTTTCACAAAGTAGTGACTCTCGCCCCATCCTTGTTTGTGAATGGAAGTTGTTTTTATACCCAATCATCCATCCATCCATTTTCTACCGCTTATTCCCTTTTGGGGTCGCTGGCGCCTATCTCAGCTACAATCGGGCGGAAGGCGGGGTACACCCTGGACAAGTCCCCACCTCATTGCAGGGCCAACACAGATAGACAGACAACATTCACACTCACATTCACACACTAGGGCCAATTTAGTGTTGCCAATCAACCTATCCCCAGTCATGTCATGTCTTTTTTTCCACTTGTGCCAACTTTTTTGAAACATGGTGCAGGCATCAAATTCCAAATTAGGTAATGTTTGCAAAAAATGAAGTTTACCAGTCGAACTTTAAGCATCTTGTCTTTGTAGACTATTCAATTGAATATAGATAGAAAAGGATTTGCAAATCATTGTATTTTTATTTTATTTACGATTTACACAACATGCCAATTTTACTTGTTTTGGGTTTTGTACACACTGCAAGTACAGGCCAAAAGTTTGGACACACCTTCTCATTTCAATGTGTTTTCTTTATCTTCATGACTATTTACTCTGTAGACCAGGGGTGCCCATTACGTCGATCGCGAGCTACCAGTCGACCGCGGGGGGTGTGTCAGTCGATCTCGAGCCAGGCTTTTAAAAAAAAAATAGACCTAAAAATTAGTGATCATCAATCTTCACCAAGACGTCACTTAAATGACATTAACGGTACCAGAGGGTCTTGTGAGATGACGCTGGCTGCTGCAAGATCATTGTTATTAAAATATGACCGAGAGGAAGGCGAGAAACACTTTTTATTTCAACAGACTCTCGCGCCGTACCTTCCGTCAAAACTCTAAAGGCCGACTGCACATTTCCTATCTTCACAATAAAAGCCCTGCTTCATGCTGCCTGCGCTAACTAAATACAGAGTCTCGGAAAACTGGCGTGCACAAGCGATCCCTCAGAAAGCTGGCGTGCACATCACTTGTGCACGCCAGCTTTCCGAGACTCTTATTTTGTTAGCGCAGGCAGCATGAAGCAGGGCTTTTATTGTGAAGATAGGAAATGTGCAGTCGGCCTTTAGAGTGTTGACGGAAGGGACGGCGCGAAAGTCTGTAGAAATAAAAAGTGTTTCTCGCCTTCCTCTCTGTCATTTTTTCATAATAATGAATTGGCAGCAGCCAGCGTCATCTCACAAGACCCTCGGGTGCCGTGAATGTCAATCAAGCAAGCTACGGAATTTGCCGCCAATGTTTTTCTTGTAAAGTGTATGGAAGCTGGATGAATTAGATGCCAAAAACCAACCACTTTCATGTGGTATTGTACAGAAAGGACAACTTTTTTTCTCCTCCATTTGAAAATGTGGGCGTTATCATCATTACTGTCTGATTCCAATCAATGCAAGTCATCAGAATCAGGTAATACACCAACTTATATTCTTGTCTTCGTGAAAGAAAGACATCTATATGTGTTACACATGCTTGTATTATCATTAAACACAGTTAACTTGTTTACAAAAATGTCTCTTCCATAAATAAATAAATATAAATGATATATATAAATGAGGTAGATCCCCTCGAGTTGGTCAATTGAAAAGTAGCTCGCCTGCAGAAAAAGTGTGGGCACCCCTGCTGTAGACTGTCACTGAAGACATAAAAACTATGACACCTGTGAAGTGAAAACCATTTCAGGTGACTACCTCTTGAAGAGTGTGCAAAGCAGTAATTAGAGTAAAGGGTTGCTATTTTGAAAGAAATTGAATATAAAAACCATGGTTTCAGTTATTTTTATTAAGTGCATACAGTAACTACACGTGTTCATTCATTGTTTTGATACCTTCAATGACAATCTACAATGTAAATAGTCATGAAAATAAAACACACTGAATTAGAAGGTGTGTCCTTACTTTTGGCTTGTACTATATATAATGTATTAACAGACACCTTCATAACAATATATAATATTTACCGTAGTTTGGTCATTTTAGGCATTACTGGAACTTATTTCCTCAGCACTTTTATTTCCATTTCCATAGCAACGGATTTCAGACTTCCGACAACAAATGTGTTCTTACTTTCAGAAACAAACAAGTGTAGGAAGTGTTTTTTAATCATGGCAGACTTGGCAGCAGACAATGAAGACAACTATTTTTGGACAAATGAGGATCCACAACATTACCTATTTGAACCTGAATATACGGAAGATGAACTACTGCTTTTAGAAGCGAGCGCGAAAAATGGGTGAAAGGTTGGCGCCGACAGAAGCCCAAAGAGTGAGGTCGGCATTACTTCGACACTGTAAATGTGGAACTTGGAGCCATGCTGTTTCGACGCAAATAGAGTGCTTACCAAAAATAAACAGGGAAAAACCTCCCAGCCCAGCTGGACCAAACTCACACCTGTTCATTCAGTGAGACACTTTAATATTGATCATGACACACGCAGCACATCATGCGTGTTAGTACAACTACAATACATATCCTGTCGAGCTAGCTGTGTAGAAACTAAACAAATGTGGACTAATATTTCACAAATACTGTAATATGATTGTTCATGTTTTTCAGTCAGTACAGATTGGTGTCTTATCGCAGTGTTGTGCATTACAAACTCAAACGCGATTCGGGTACTGACATTGAAGCTATCTTATCTCTTGCCGTAGCTAGCTTTTATGGCTAATACCGAATCCTGCCGATGTGTTACTCCGCTGGAAAAATAGTTCCTCAGTGTTCGCTCTTACAATAAAAATGTTGCTACATCTTGGTTGTTATACGGGTTACGGAACGTAAATTAAGTATTGGTGACGTTTTCTGAATGCATTTTTAGGGGATTTAGAGGTAGAATTGATTGCTCCAATTAGCTGGATTGGTAGCCACCTTTTTATTTGTTAGAACACAAAACTAAACAACAGCTTTCGACTTCTGGTTTCTCATAAGGATTGTGAACCATCCATCCATCTTCTTCTGCTTTTCTGAAGTTGGGTCACGGGGGCAGCAGCCTAAGCAGAGGTTGGTGAGCTATAGGCAAATTGTTTTTAAAAAAAAGTGCAGTTCCCCTTAAAAAGGGGTCATATCATGATTTTTTTTTCTATATTTAAAACACTTCCTCATGGTCTATGTATGGTGGTTTTTTGCATGGATTATGTTTTACAAACTATCTTCAGGCTGCTTTCTGACCATGTCTTCAGGAAGCGTCGTTTTGTGGGTGATTTTATTTACGTGCCTCCACTTCAACTATGTCATCTCCTGCCAGCCATGTTGTAGTTTTAGCGGTTCCATATTGTTTGAACTACTTTCTTTTAGAAATCGCAACAGCAGATGTTGCATGTACGAACCAGTCTACCATACAACAACAGGGTAGAGGAAAAGAAGGAACTTATAAGTTGTATTCACCTGATGTAACATCTGGCTCATTCGCTATGCGAGCGTCTTTTGTCATAATGATCTGGTGGATATTTTGCATTTCTGAAAGAAAAATGCCTGCTTGCGTTGTTTTAGGCTGTTGGACCTGAGTTCCTCGAGAGGTAATCAAGAAGGGCGAAAGATGTCATGGTTTTACGAAAGACGATGAGAAAAGTGGCATGCAAAGAATGTGAAAGTTAGCAGTGATCACTTCGTTACAGGTTTGTGTGGTATAGTTTTAACGATTAGTATCTCCCATTTAAGTATTATCCTAATATCATTTTAGTGACGTGCGGTCAGGGGAGACAGGTGAGGCAGTGCCTCATCTTTGATCATGCAAAGAAATAGAATATACAATGATAAGATAATTGTAATTGTTAGATTTTATTTTTCATTTAGCTTCACCAATTTGGATTATTTTTTCTTCAAAATCGCAGAATTTTCGCAATCCTTCATTAACTGCTCTGTCTGCCGTGTGGTCAGAGCGCGTTTTTGATTGATTGATTGTACATATTCTGTACAGTTGACCACTAAATGGTAAGACCCGAATAGGTTTTTCAACTTGTATAAGTCGGGGTCCACGTTAATCAATTCATGGCGTTCTTGTCTGGTGTGTTGCTGTGCGTTTAAAACGGCAGACAAAAAAGTCTGAGGTGAGGCAAACACTTCTCGTGCCTCACGATAGGGGCGCTCATGATCCCAGACGTACGGTGGCGTAAGCGAGTCAAGTTCCGCAGCGAGTAACATGTTTTGTGTGTTGGTGAGCCATCAAAACGACAGAGAAAAAAGTCCGAGGTGAAGCAAACAGTTTTCGTGCCTCAAGATTGTGGCGCTAATGATCCCAGACATACGGTTGCCTCAGCGAGTAAGTGCCGCAGCGACTTGTTTTTTCCGTCTCGTGCACTCCGACTTTCAACATGGATGACTATATTTCCACACTTAAACAGTTTTCTAAAGTGGACTTTCAAGCGAAGCAGGAGATAATTACTAAAGGAAGACCAACGCCGGAGCTGAATGGTTTGTTTCAATCAACAGGTTGGAAAGTTACTCGCGCTTTCCAACCGCAGTGGTATACTTGAAAAGACTGGCTCTGTGTATGTTCTGCAAGAAACCGCCTTTTCTGCTTTCCTTGCCTTCTTTTTTTAACCTGAGATTTTGTGACCTAAAGAATTTACAAAGAAGCCTCACCAAACATGAGCAGTCGGCCGCTCTTATTCAAAGCTAGATTGCGCTAAAAACGTTTGGGAGGATGAGGATAGACTTGGATTTGGATGAACAGCGAAAACTCAACATCAGTGTCCACAATGCTAAGGTAAAAGAGATCAGAGAGATTTTAAAAGATCTCATCAATGCGACCTGCATCCTCGCCAAACAGCAGCTAGCATTTTGTGGAAATGATGAGAGTATGAGCTCTGTTAATTGCGGCAACTATGTTGAACTCTTATAACTTTTAAAACTGAAGGAAGATAAGGGGGCTTTTACCAGAAAGTGACGGATATTTTTATCCAGAAGGACCAGCGTATGGACTTCATTTAAAAGTCAAGGTAAGACAGCGATCACATTTTTTTATTTTATTTTTAATGAAATGTGCATTTTGTGGGCGACAGTTTATATGTGTAAAGAATGCAGAAATTAAACATAACCCGTCAACTGTTGCTAGTCAAATGACAAATAATCTGCGCTTAGCGCATATATTTGTAAATCCGATTCTGATTACGTCAGGGCCTCACCAGCTATAAACCTCACCGCATGTCACTGTATGATTTGTAATTTATTTTGTTTTGGAATTCTTAAAACAACAAGGTCTTTTAAAACAAGTGTTTTGTAAACCATCAACTTGGCGTGTCTAAAAGAAAGCAAATGTGAGCAAAACCTAGAAGAGTTATAAGCTTTTACCAAAGGCAGCAAATATTCAAGAAGCTTTCGGCATATACACAATGTTGAGATCTATAGTTATAATTTGATAAAGATAGGGAAAACAGGCATACTCGTAACGGCGTGTGCAACAGCAACAATATGGCAACAAACATGGCTGTAGACACAAAGTTAAATCATGAAATGCAACCCTAACAAAGCTTAAACAATTCATATTAACCCGCTAGAGTCTTGATGGCAACTTCCTTGACCTAGCCACACACAAAGAGGTTTTAGACCTCCCTGCTTTTCCAAGTTTTCATCTGTTTTGTCACATAGAATGACGTCTGGAGCACCAGAGAGCTCGAAATGTCTGGGAACGCGACCGATGGAGAATACTTGAGATCACTCGACAAATCTTTTATTTCAAAAATATAGGGATAGATTAAATTGCATTGTTTACATGTTTGCTCGTATCTGCTTTTAGTGGTAAAATCTAGGCCCTTTGCGTACTCATACAGCTCGCACTCTGTTTGCTGCACAGTAGCCATATCAATTTGTTGACCCACCACTTCATTTACTTCCGTTCAAAAGTCACATGGCGAAATACAACCCGTTGACTACAACGTTGAACTACAATAGCAGACCCGCACAAAGCTATTTGGGATAAATCTCTACCATATATGGAGATATGCGCTGACATCACCAAAGGGATAAACAACACAAATTAGGCAAATTCCGAACAGCTCGTTTGGAGGATGAAGGAAAGCAGGGTTGTTTTATAAATGTCTCTGCCATGCCTCCATGGTTTGATTTCAAATTTTCGGGACTTATGCAGATCTTAAATACACAAAATGAGGTATTCATGGGTAAGAAAAGTTGGTTTTGCATAATAGGTCCCCTTTGAAACAAAACTAATGGAAAGGTGATAGACTGAGGCTCCCTCAGCTGCAAAAGTTAGTGTCTCAATATTACCTGCATGCTTCAACATGTCTAGCATGCTGACACACATTTCATAACAAGCCGGGTTTTTGTCAATAATCCATTCCAAAAGGTCAGACAACACCGAATTGTGCAAAAACCACAGGGATATTTCCCATAAGAAATAATGTAAATCCAATGGGTTTGTTCCAGAGAAACAAAAATATGAACACAGAACATTAAAAATAATGATAGTGATACATACAAAAACTATGCAAAATGCAAATGAACTATGATATGAATTAAATAAACATTTCACATGTTTGCCTTTATAGACTACTCTTGCTGGTGAAGATGGAAATGGTGGACATTCGGGGGTCTGGGAATGCAGAGTTGTTGCATCTGACAAAAATACTTGTTTGCTTGGGTACAATAAACACATTTTTGCAGCTCGCTGGAATCTGCAGGCTGCATCCACATTTGCAAATTGCAGCAATCTGTTTCTCTGCATGTTAATCACTTGTTGCAGATTTCAACAATTGCCAGCCAGGGGACATCTATTGTTTTGGCAGAACAGCAGTTAATGTGCAAAAAAGCCCTTTTTTCATCCAAATCCTTTTCAATTGCGCATGAGAAAAAGTCTTTGAACAAGATAAAACTTTGTTTGAAATGCAAGTCTGTCTCGCCATTACAAAATTCAGCACACTCACGCACACAAATGCACACGTGTGTATACCAATAATTGAAGTCTGTGACACGCGATGGACATACAGAGAAACATGTTGCTGCAATTTGCAAATGTGGATGCAGTTTACAGGTTTCAGGTTGCCTGTTGTGTATTTTGACCAACTTTTGTCAGATCTAACACTTTTGCATGCACAAACCACCAAATGTTATGTAAAGGTTGCTGGAAGGACTGATCCACCTTCCCCCATTACCCACACAGACACACACAAAAGCATATTATTTGCGCCACCAGTCTCTCCACCGGTACAGCACACGTGCACGCACGATTTAACCCGTTACAATAAAACCTGTCCTGGTCACTTGTTTTGCTTTTCATTGCAATTGTAAAATATCATAGTCGTCATCCACTCATCACGTGTCACCTCCCTCCCACCAGAAGGCTCCACAATGTCAAAGTACTGTGAGAAACAATTTATGAAAATTGTGCCATATGAATTCCAATCAGTAAATTTGAAAAGGTGTGCGCTTTTTAAAAAAAATTATACTCTGAAATTATAAAATGCATGCTCTTATTGTGTAATAACTGTGGAGTTAAAATTTTTGGTCATAATGGTAGCAAAAGGGCACTTTTTTGTCAGATTATATGACTACTATAACATCTGACACAGCAAAAAATTTAACAATGCATCGAAATTAATTTTATTACTAATTTTATGTATATTTAAGCCTGATCTTTTCACCAGTACCTCAGCCTCAACGCAGTCTTTGCCATTTTTAAAAAATAAATTACAAACATAATTGGATTAAATGGGCATTCAAAGGGGTAAAATAAATATTTTTGAAAAACATGACACGTTTGCTATTTTTAACTAGTACTGAAATTGTGAGATTTGAGTAAAAAAAGTTGAAAAAATACATAAACCGAAATTTTTGATACATTCTTTTTTAAATGAGGAATGTCTCGTCCTTTCCCTACTGGATTGAGCTAAAATGATTTCTTAGTGTATCGTTGATATAGGAAAGAATTTGGAATTAAAATATCAAAATTAAACACGAAAAACCCTCTTCAAAAAATATTTTTATTCATAGCCACATAGCCAAAACATGGCCCAAAATAGAGCAAAAGCGAACCTAAAAGGAAAAAAAAAACTCTCCAAAATGGATCAAACAAATAAAACTGCAGTGCTGATAAAGCTTGTGCTTCACTTTAAGTAGATAGTATATAATGTGGTTATAAAGATATAACAGTTGCTTTTTTTTGTTAACACATATTCCATAGTCAGAGCTTTAAAAAAAAACATTTTTAGACTTTATTTTATAAAATATTGTTGTAAGTGCCACGACTTAGAAATGGTAATGTTAACGGTGAACAGCAATGTACACCAAACCGGGAAACATGTCACAAAACCATTTTAAGATCCCAACAGTGTATGCTGTGAACCACTCCACCCCAAATATGGTAAAAATGACTATTTTGTTCTGCGCAATGTTTGGCTATAGACGACATACAAAAATCAGAAGAAAATACAGTCAAGATTTGCCTAAAAAAACAAATCATATGAAAAGTGGTGCGAACTTAAAACCAATATAACACTGTAACAAGGCTGGACTTAATGTTGTTTAAATTGGCCAGTGCAATTCAGTCCAAATATCTTAAGCTCTTAGCCTTAGGTTCAGCTGCTTTTCTGTTTAAGTTACGGTGCCTTTTTTGTCAAGTGAAATTGGGTTTTGAAAAAAAAAAAAAAAAAACCGAGTGACCATTATAAAAAATGCAACATAACAGCAATTATTGGGTCAGGCTGGACAGAGACAGCCTGGGACAACAAATGTGATGGGGTGTAATATGAACACACAGCTCTGTGGAGTGTCCACAGAGGTGTCTTGGAACTGAGGTGATTACAGCTAGAGTACAGTATTTTCCTGAGGCAGGAAAAGAGGGATCTATTCGTACAGGGGTGCTTATTTGTTTCAGGTGGACGACGCTGTTGTAATTAACTGAGACACCTTGTCTATAAGAGAACCATTGTTTGAAGAAATATGGTAAATAACTTCAGTATCACCTCTTGAGGAAACCACTGGTAATATTAGACCGACGCACATTCACTTGTTCATTAAATGATTTACAGTATATGTCCTTATACATGTAGTGTGGAACGCCACAGTGGTTGCACAAAGAGGAAAAAAACCACTACGAGAGCGCAATGCAGGAAAAACAATCAGGTAAAAGTGCTAGCTTGCAGTGCGTCTCCAGTTAGTCTGTCTGTCTCACTAAGCGGGCAAGACGGTGCACGTGGGTCTCACTTCTCTCTCTAAAGAGAGACTGAAATACAACTATTTATTACATTGGATGAAGACCAACTGCAGCTCTGCTCAGCTGAGGCTGATTCAGGAGAAAAGTGGCCATGCTACCGCAAGGACGATTTATTGTAGTGTCATTGTGATTATACTGCATTCACAGCAATGTATGCAGTGAATGTTACATTTTGGCTGTGTGAATAATGGATTTTCATGAAAGGACAAACTATTTTGGTTTCCTTTTAGCAATTCTGTTCTTCCAGTTAAGGACCGATTGTACGGATTTCCAACCTCTTTTAAAAACATTACCTTGATTTGTCAACTTTAAAGATAGCATTAGAGTTTTGGTTTTGGGTGCAATTCAATACATGGGAACAGTGGCCTTGTGCAGACTCTTGTCTTAAAAAAGCTGCTACAGTACTTAATAGAACAGAAGTGCAACATTGGCTGGCTTGAACATTAGTATGTGCCTGTGCCAATGATTGAGCTATTTGAGCATGAAAGCATTCTGCAGGACAAAGACAAGATAGAAACATGGATGAAAAGAAACAGATTGTGCCTTGGAGCCAAGTGGTTGACATCCACACAAACACGTGCACTTAGAAACACTTGGCCTAATGAAATTTGCTGTTCGGGTTGCCAATTCCTTACTCACTACATTCTTACAATACACAGCGGCTGCAATTTAGAAAATGCGGAAGCGCGAGCGAGAGAGTAACGGAGAGGGAGAGAGACACGCGACAAAGACAGCTGATATCATCCTTTCAATTTACCACCGAGGAACCCTCAGACTTCTTGGCAATGACGCTGGTAGTTCGAGAACAGAGTGCAGACTTTGTATTGGGCAGACCTGAGTCATATTTCTGATATATGCAGCAAAGTAGCTCTAAATAATTACCCCTTAAGTGGTTGATGTCACTTAATATGTACCCAAAAACTTCGGATACCAGACAAACTTGAAAGTTTCATAGTTTGAGTGAGAACAAGCATACCGTATTTTTCGGACTATAAGGCACGCTTAAAATTCTTGAATTTACTCAAAAATTGACGGTGCACATTATAACCCATTATAATTCTGGTTGTGCTTACTGACATCAAAGCATTTTTTGTGGTGCATGGTGTACTGATAGGTGTGACCAGTAGATGGCAGTAGCACATAAGAGAAAAGTGCCTGTTCAATTAATAACGCTAGAAAGCAAGAAACACCAAAACTCTGATGTTTCACTGAGAATATACATTACAGGCGTCATAGGCGTCTGTCAAAATGTTTCAATACGACTTCGATAAACTGCGAAGCTGCACTGCTTGATGGAACACGGCAAAATACACCCTGGACTAGTCGCTACCTCATTGCAGGGCTCCAGACTAATTTATTATACAAAACCCAAAACCAAGTTGGCACATTGTCTAAATCGTAGATAAAAACAGAATACAATGATATGCAAATCCTTTGACTTATATTCAATTGAATACACTACAAAGACAATATATCTAATGACAAATAATCATTCACTTAGAATTAAATGGCAGCAACACATTGTAAAAAAGTTGGCACAGGGGCATTTTTACCACTGTGTTACATGGCCTTTCCTTTTAACAACACTCAGTAAACGTTAAGAAACTGAGGAGACCAATTTTATAAGCTTTTCAGGTGGAATTATTTCCCATTCTTGCTTGATGTACAGCTTAAGTTGTTCCACAGTCCAGGGTCTCCGTTATCATATTTTACGCTTCATGATGCACCACACATTTTCAATGGGAGACAGGTCTGGACTACAGGCAGGCCAGTCTAATACCCGCAATCTTTTCCTACGAAGCCCCGCTGTTGTAACACGTGCAGAATGTGGCTTGGCATGGTCTTGCTGAAATAAGCAGGGACGTCCATGAAAAAGATATTGCTTGGATGGCAACATGTGTTGCTCCAAAACCTGTATGTAACTTTCAGCATTAATGGTGCCTTCACTAATATACCCCCATGCTATCACAGATGCCGGCTTTTGAACTTTGCGCTTATAACAGTTTTGCATAATCGGGACCCTTTAATTTGAGCTTCTCTAAGCTTTTGAATGTCCACCTGTTCATGGTTTCAGTATATTTTGCAATACAAGCTGTTCCATAACAAGGAACTCAAAGAGAGAATTTCACAAAGTTGTATGATCCATGAGTGGACTGATACGTATCCTTTGTTCACATTTTAATATCATTACACCAAGACGGGCCCTGCTTTGAGGTGGCGACTTGTCCAGGGTGTACCCCGCCTTCCGCCCGATTATAGCCCCGCAACCCCAAAAGGGAATAAGCGGTAGAAATGGATGGAAAATGGATGGATACACCAAGACGACATCTAACAAGTGATCAACACTTCGCCATTGCAAGAGAAATTGGATGTTCTCAGAGTGAAGTGGCCACTGAGCTTCGTGACTCGCAGTCAGAGGCATCGGCAGGTGCAAGAGCGATAGAGAAAAAAAACTGTTGTGAATTTTACTGTTCAGCTCCTTATTAGGAGCACATGTGAGTTGGACAAAACATTGGACAGTGGAACATGTGCACAGTGAAACTAACTTAATTGGTCATTGAATAGGGTTTGTAAATAAACAGGTTCATATATTGAAGCAAATTTCTATATAAGAAACCATGTGAATATGAATAATGGGTTCCAGCCTCGATCAAAATCCACGTTTTAGTAAAGGTTTGTATACTCTGTACACAATATAAGGCGCTATACATTACTGTATATTAAACAAACATAAGGGGGTGATATAAAGATATTAACTTTATATTCAACAACAAAGCTAAAACAAAAACTAGCTGAACTGTCCTCTGCCTAATGTAACCAGCTGCCCTGCCAACACGCACACAGACTGTCACTAGCCCTGTGGTATACTCACAGTTTGAAATCACAATTTAACTCATACAGCCAGGTCTCGACAATGATTACAAATAAAAAATCCACTTTACCTTATTGGTTAATCTTCTTGGTGTACAGCAGAAAAAAGGGAGAGGGGGGAGGAGGCAGTGTTGACTATGCTGTGGATATTTCTTGCTTGTACATTGCTTTCTTTCGACTCATATTGAGTTAGCAAACCTGAAAAATGCTGTGAAAAGGCTAAAAACTACTGAAAAGCACACAAAGTAACAATTAGCACAGTAGCTAACAAGAGCACTGCTCTGCTAACTGAATGAGCACGGAGTGATTAGTCCGTCCACAATAAAGTGAAGTGAATAATATATTAATATAGCGCTTTTCTCTAATGACTCAAAGCACTTTTCACACTGAAACCCAATATCTAAGTTACATTTAAACCAATGTGGGTGGCAATGGGAGCAGGTGGGTAAAGTGTCTTGCCCAAGGACAAAACAGCAGTGACTACAATGGCAGAAGCGGGAATCGAACCTGAAACCCTCAAGTTGCTGGCACGGCCTCTCTACCAACCGAGCTATGCCGCCCCATGCATCGTGCTGTGATGCACACAATTGATTAACAAAATGTTTTTTAAATAAAAGGGTTTGTAAATAGAGGTAAAAGTTTAGAATAGGAGTATGGATGGGGGAAATAATCAATTTTTAGATGCATCACATTTCGATTATAGAATCGATTGGTAAACGTCAATAATCAATCGATTTATTTATGGCAAATAAAGTAACGCAGACAGTTCTAAAATTTGGCTGACTGCAGCGAGCTACCTCCCCAAGAGGTAGAGGTATTCTAGTGCACTTTTGGTCCAGTTCTGCACGCATTTCCGTCAATAAATAAATGTGGGAATTAATTTAACTGTTTCTGATTCCAAATGAATTGGGTTTTTTTAAGTCTCAAGCGATAAACGCTTATTCTGTGAAACCATGATAATTAATCATTATTGACAATAAAGAACAAATTTGAGTTGTTGCATTAGCATAAAGAGCTAGCATAACCCTTGTGATCTATCAAACAACACATTATGAACATGATACATTTAAGATATGACCTTTTTTGTACTATTTTCTTCTAAATCCTAATTTCACTTACCCGCCTTGCGAAGGGCTCCTATTTGGGAGCCGTTGATGACGGAATAATGCTTGTCAACCAGGATTCTTACGGTTATTCTCCTTCTGTGCAGTTCTAGGACAGCCCTGCTCAGGTCCATGTTAGAAAAAGAAAACACACATAAATCGAGGGAGGAGGAAGCTGACAGGATGAAGCGCAGGAGACGGGAGAAGGAAGTCTCTACGCCATGAGGCAATGGGCAGTGAGTGGAGCTGCAGGAATAGGAAGCAATTATGTTAGAAATATGTTGTTAGAACACAAATAATTATAGATGGCAATAACTGCCACATGCCATAAAAGAAGAGACATATGTTAGCAATATTTGAAACATAATTCAAATTTGCACAAAGGCTCTGACAGAACCAAGGTTACATCCATGGGACGCAATGTGCTTTCAGCAATTCTAAGGCTCAGTCAATGACAGAACAAATTAACATATGGTTGGCAATTATGAACAGTCTTTTTTTCCCCTTCAAGGACGCCTGTCAGTTAAAAAGCTGCATTTGTCCGTGCAAATGTCGTTTATTGTGACACAAAAGAAAACACATACACAAAGCTCCTCTGTCGCTCTCTTTTCCCCAACAAATCACAGCAAGCTTCATTATGCTTTGTACAAAGAGTCACTTACTGAGGAGAAGCAGGAGAGAAGACGTGCTCCACGCAGGCCACCTTTGAAGGGAAGAAAATAACTTCATTTAGGGTTCTCGGCCGTTTGGAGCGATGCAGATATCTGCACAGCAGTTCCGCACTGAGGGACAAGGCCACAGCAGCTCCCAGGCTGAGCGCACTCACTGTCCACATCTGCTGTAGGGAAAAAAAGCATTAATGTTTTATTTAATGTATACTGGTAGTCTATATTTACTGTAGGTGCTATATACTGTAGAGCTTTGTCACTGACGTCACAATCTGGGTCAGGTAAAATTTCAAGGAATAAATTTGGAAAAATTGCCTTAGTGATGGATCAATCATTAAAATGTTGAAAATCCAGAACATGTTGATGTCAAATGATGCCAAGCTCCACAAAATCTGACCCTGAAACTGATGCTTTTTAGAGAAGATCCACATGACATGCTTTCATCGATATTTACTAGCAACATTGGACTGTTGCACTTTAAGCTAATGAATGCGCAAAACACATTCACATGGAAATTAACTATTAGATATGCTCATCTGGCTCATTTACAGTCTGTACAGCAGATTGCTCATTAATGTGCAATGTCCTGAGTGAAATGATGAATAAATAAAACAGACATTCGTAGTTACCAGTCATGTCGAGTTGTAAACATGTTCACACTTTAAAAATAGAAGTAATGACTCGTCGTTGTTCAGTGTCAATATTTCTTTTTCTAAACGTAATTGCAAACAACTCACTAAAAGCAGGTAAAAATGTACTTGGCGTGATATACATAGCGGTTACAAAATGAACTGAGAAAATTCAGACGTTAACTATCTTAAAACTCATGTATACACTAGCCTTTGAATAGACCCCCCTTTTAAACCAGTTGATCTGCCATCTGTTTTCTGCTCTTCCCCCCACTCCTGCGTGTAGAGGTTATTAGGTGACCACAGAGGATCTGCCAGCTGTTCCAAGTCTGCACCACTCATCCGTGCATCAGTTGATGATGTCTCTGCGCTGCTGACTTGTCTCCACTTAAGATGATCCCTTGATCGCCCCACTATTGAATGGACTCTCACACTATTAACTATAGCCAATCGATGTCGATTGCACCGTTCGCCCTGGGGGTCCCAAAATCTGCAGTCCCCTCCAAGGATTCTCATTGTATCCCATTGGGTTGAGTTTTTTCTTGCCCTGTTGCGGGATCTGAGTGGAGGATGTCGTTGTGGCTTGTGCAGCCCTTTGAAACAATCGTGAATTGGGGCTATATAAATAAACTTTGATTGATGGATTGATCTTTTGACCATCCAAATTCTAACTGAGGCTTGCAATCTGTGTTTTTTCACAACTTTGGGCAGACCGTAGTACTTTTTCTCAGTCTTCTTAAACGAGAATGTTGCTCAAGTTAACCATTTTGCTTTTAACACATGTAGTAGTGTATTTTACACAGATTAAATGTAGAGGTTGTGCTGGTAATTGTGATGTTTATGGCGCTGTCCTCCAAAATGGCTGACTTTCGGATTGCTGATGTCACGCATCACAGCCATTATTATGTTCCTGACCTAAACTTGATGAGAACATATGGCGATTTCTTAAAATCGTAAATTATGTCAAAATGACTAAAAATCAGACTTAAAAACTAATATTAGTCTTCACCTAATTACTAGTTTAAACCGCAGCCGTGTGTCAGCCTGTAGCCTGCGACGCCATCACACGGATAATAAATAAACTAATAAATAAAACAGATACTCGTAGTTACCAGTCATGTTGAGTAGTAAATATGTTCACACTTTAAAAATAGAAGTAATGACTGGTCCTTGGTCAGTGTCAATATTTCTATTCCTAAACGTAATTGCAAACAACTCACTAAAAGCAGGTAAAAAGTACTCGGTGTGATATACATAGCAGTTACAAAATTAACTGAGAAAATTCAGATGTTATCCATTTTTTCACCATCAAATTCATAATTCTGGCTTGCGATCAATGTTTTTTCACAACTTAGGGAAGACATTATTACTGTGGTTCTTTTTCTCGGTCTTCTCAAACCAGAACGTTGCAAAAGTTAACCATTTTGCGGTGTCTTTAAAATACATCACACCCTGGACAAGGTGGCGACTTGTCCAGGGTGTACGCCGCCTTCCGCCCGATTGTAGCTGAGATAGGCACCAGCTCCCCCAAAGGCAATAAGCGGCAGAAAATGGTTGGATGGGTTGTGCTGTCAATTTTGATGTTTATGGAGCTGCTATCCAAAATGGCTTACTTCGGGATTGCCAACGTCACGCATCACAGCCATTATTATGTTCCTGACCTAAACTTGATGAGAACATATGGCGTTGCGACTGTTGTGCAAAACTGTACATATAATTAGTACATTGTATTAATACACACTCAGATTAATATTCAAAATGTTTTTTTACATACGAGTTCACCCACATAAAAGCTAACGTTTTGGCTAAATTTCGTTTCTGAGGCCTAGCCGTGAGGTTAGGCTCACCTTTGTTCGAGACTCGGCCGTTGAACAAATGTGAAAAAAATGTTTTAAAATTGTAAAAAATGTCAAAATGATTAAAAATCAGAGTTAAAAACTAATATTAGTCTTCACCTAATTACTAGTTTAAACCGCAGCCTGTAGCCTGCGACGCCATCAGGCGGATAATAAATAAACTAATAAATAAAACAGATACTCGTAGTTACCAGTTATGTCAAGTAGTAAACATGTTCACACTTTAAAAAAATAAGTAACGACTCGTCCTTGGTCAGTGTCAATATTTCTATTCCTAAACGTAATTGCAAACAACTCACTAAAAGCAGGTAAATAAGTACTCAGCGTGATATACATAGCGGTTACAACATTAACTGACAAAATTCAGATGTTATCCATCTTTTAACCATCCAAATTATAACTGAGGCTTGCGTTCCATGTTTTTTACAACTTTGGGCAGACAGTATTACTGTCGTTCTTTTTCTTGGTCTTCTCAAACCAGAGCGTTGCATAAGTAATACATTTTGCATTGTCTTTTACATACATTAAATGTAAAGATTGTGTTGTTAATTTTGATGTTTATGGAGCTGCTATCCAAAATGGCTGACTTCCGGATTGTTGACGTCACGCATCACAGCCATTATTATGTTCCTGACCTAAACTTGATGAGAACATATGGCGTGTCGACTGTTGTGCAAAACTGTACATATCATTCGTACATTGTATTAATAAACACCCAAATTAATAATCAAACAAATTATTTTACATACGAGTTCACCAACACAGAAGCTAACGTTTTGGCTAAATTTCATCTCTGAGGCCCTGACGTGAGGTTAGGCTCACCTTTGTTCGAGACTCGGCCGTTGAACAAATGTGAAAAAAAATGTCTTAAAATTGTAAACGATGTCAAAATAACTAAAAATCTGAGTTAAAAACTAATATTAGTCTTTACTTAATTACTAGTTAAAACCGCAGTGGTGTGTCAGCCTGTAGTCTGCGCCATCACACGGAAAACAAATAAACTAATAAATAAAACAGATACTCGTAGTTACCAGTCACGTATAGTAAACATGTTCACACTTTAAAAATAGAAGTAATGACTCGTCTGAGGCCCTGCCGTGAGGTTAAGCTTACCTTTGTTCGAGACTTTGCCATTGAACAAATGCAAAAAAAATGTCTTAAAATTGTAAACGATGTCAAAATGACTAAAAATCAGAGTTGAAAACTATTATTAGTTTTCACCTTATTACTGGTTTAAAGCGCAGCGGTGTGTCAGCCTGTAGCCTGCGACGCCATCACGCAGATAACAAATAAACTAATAAATAAAACAGATACTCGTAGTTACCAGTCATGTCGAGTAGTAAACATGTTCACACTTTAAAAATAGAAGTAATGACTCTTCCTTGGTCAGTGTCAATATTTCTATTCCTAAATGTAATTTCAAACAACTCACTAAAAGCAGGCAAATAAGTACTCGGCAAGATATACATAGCGGTTACAACATCAACTGACAAAATTCAGATGTTATCCATCTTTTAACCATCCAAATTCTAACTGAGGTTTGCCTTCCATGTTTTTTACAACTTTGGGCAGACAGTAGTACTGTCGTTCTTTTTCTCGGTCTTCTCAAACCAGAACGTTGCAAAAGTAAACCATTTTGCGGTGTCTTTTAGATACATTAAATGTAAAGGTTGTGCTGTTAGGCCCTGCGATGAGGTGGCGACTTGTCCAGGGTGTACGCCGCCTTCAGCCCGATTGTAGCTGAGATAGGCACCAGCGCCCCCCGCGACCCCAAAGGGAATAAGCGGCAGCAATGGATGGATGGATGGGTAGTGCTGTCAATTTTGATGTTTATGGAGCTGCTATCCAAAAAGGCAGACTTCCGGATTGCTGACGTCACGCATCACAGCCATTATTATGTTCCTGACCTAAACTTGATGAGAACATATGGCGTTGCGACTGTTGTGCAAAACTGTACATATAATTAGTACATTGTATTAATACACACTCAAATTAATATTCAAACGTTTTTTTACATATGAGTTCACCCACATAGAAGCTAACGTTTTCAATATTTCTATTCCTAAACGAAATTGCAAACAACTCACTAAAAGCAGGTAAATAAGTACTCAGCGTGATATACATAGCGGTTACAACATTAACTGACAAAATTCAGATGTTATCCATCTTTTAACCATCCAAATTCTAACTGAGGCTTGCGTTCCATGTTTTTTACAACTTTGGGCAGACAGTATTACTGTGGTTCCTTTTCTCGGTCTCCTCAAACCAGAGCGTTGCATAAGTAATACATTTTGCGTTGTCTTTTACATACATTAAATGTAAAGGTTGTGCTGTTAATTTTTATGTTTATGGAGCTGATCTCCAAAATGGCTGACTTCCAGATTGCTGACGTCACGCATCACAGCCATTTTTATGTTCCTGACCTAAACTTGATGAGAACATATGGCATTGCGACTGTTGCGCAAAATTGTACATATAATTAGTACATTGTATTAAAAAACACTCATATTAATATTCAAACATATTTTTTTTACATATGAGTTCACCCACATAGAAGCTAATGTTTTGGCTAAATTTCATCTCTGAGGCCCTGACGTGAGGTTAGGCTCATCTTTGTTCGAGACTTGGTCGTTGAACAAATGTGAAAAAAAATTCTTAAAATTGTAAACGATGTCAAAATGACTAAAATCTGAGTTAAAAACTAGTATAAGTCTTTACTTAATTACTAGTTAAAACCGCTGTGGTGTGTCAGCCTGTAGTCTGCGCCATCACACGGAAAACAAATAAACTAATAAATAAAACAGATACTCGTAGTTACCAGTCACGTATAGTAAACATGTTCACACTTTAAAAATAGAAGTAATGACTCGTCTGAGGCCCTGCCGTGAGGTTAGGCTTACCTTTGTTCGAGACTTTGCCATTGAACAAATGCAAAACAAATGTCTTAAAATTGTAAACGATGTCAAAATGACTAAAAATCAGAGTTGAAAACTATTATTAGTTTTCACCTTATTACTGGTTTAAAGCGCAGCGGTGTGTCAGCCTGTAGCCTGCGACGCCATCACACGGAAAATAAATAGACTAATAAATAAAACAGATACTTGTAGTTACCAGTCATGTCGAGTAGTAAACATGTTCACACTTTAAAACTATAAGTAATGACTCTTCCTTGGTCAGTGTCAATATTTCTATTCCTAAACGTAAATGCAAACAACTCACTAAAAGCAGGTAAAAAGTACTCGGTGTGATATACATAGCAATTACAAAAATAACTGAGAAAATTCAGATGTTATCCGTTTTTCGACCATCAAAATCAAAACTCAGGCTTGCGATCAATGTTTTTTCCCAACTTAGGGAAGACAGTATTACTGTGGTTCTTTTTCTCTGTCTTCTCAAACCAGAACGTTGCAAAAGTTAACCATTTTGCGGTTTCTTTGACATACATTACACCCTGGACAAGACCGCGACTTGTCCAGGGTGTAAACCGCCTTCCGCCCGATTGTAACTGATATAGGCACCAGCACCCCCAAAGGCAATATGGATGGATGGGTGGGTTGTGATGTCAATTTTGATGTTTATGGAGCTGCTATCCAAAATGGCTGACTTCCAGATTGCCGACATCACGCAACACAGCCATTATTATGTTCCTGACCTAAACTTGATGAGAACATATGGCGTTGCGACTGTTGTGCAAAACTGTACATATAATTAGTACATTGTATTAATACACACTCAAATTAATATTCAAAAATGTTTTTTACATGAGTTCACCCACATAGAAGCTAACGTTTTGGCTAAATTTCGTCTCTGAGGCCCTGCCGTGAGGTTAGGCTCACCTTTGTTCGAGACTCGGCCGTTGAACAAATGTGGAAAAAAATGTCTTAAAATTTAAAATTATGTCAAAATGACAAACAATCAGAGTTAAAAACTGATATTATTCTTCACTTAATTACGAGCAGCGGGGCGGCGTGTCTGCGACGTCATCAGCCGGCTAACACCAGTTGGCATGTGTCACTCCTAATCGCAGTGATTGACGTTTGTGAGAGCCAATCACAGGCGTCTTTCAGCCACAACCTGGCCCAATCATTGAACCGCAAAGGCCAACAAGTGCAAGGTGGGATGAAAGTAAATTTCCTGGGTAATGCAACGTGTATCTCTCCAACCGCCGGTAATCAAATACTTATTTCACCTTTCATTGATTGATTCAAGTTAAGCTTAAACGTTATGTCATTAGAAGATTGGTGAACATTTATTGACTTTAGGATTATCTCGGGGCGTTCATTACCTTCAAACAACAAATATGCTAAAGTTAGCTCTGTGGTTGAATCATCCGTTGTGTTTTGATGACGTCTTTTGTTAATGCTAATCTGGTGTTTCTCTGCCATGTGTCTCCACGAACTTTAAGCAGCCTTTCTAAAAAAAAGATGGGTCGCCGCAAGTCTAAGCGAAAGCCGCCTACTAAAAAGAAGATGACTGGGAGTTTGGATTCTCACTTCACGTGTCCCTTCTGTAACCACGAGAAGTCGTGTGACGTCACTATGTAATCCAACACACCTGTTAACCTCTTTGATGTTTCACCTTCCTGCTAATGGGGAAAGTTGCCTAATTGTCCGTTTTCCTCTCCCTCTCAACAGGGATAGAAGCAGAAATACTGGAATAGTATCGTGTTCAGTCTGTTTGGAGGAGTTCCAGACGCCAATAACATGTATCCTTTCTTCATGGTATGTTTGTGTGCCCACGGTTGATATGTATCTAGTCAGCACTCAAAGACGTACTGAAACGAGATTTTCTTATTAAACGGGGATAGCAGGTCCATTATATGTGTGATACTTGATCATTTCGCAATATTGCCATATTTTTGCTAAAAGGATTTAGTAGAGAACATCGACGATAAAGTTTGCAACTTTTGGTCGCTAATAAAAAAACCTTGCCTGTACCGTAAGTAGCAGACGATGTGCGCTTGACGTCACTGGTTGTAGAGCTCCTCACATTGTTTAAAATCATAGCCACCAGCAGCTAGAGCGATTCGGACCGAGAAAGCGACAATTTTCCCATTTAATTCGAGCGAGGATGAAAGATTGGTGGATGAGGATATTGAGAGTGAAGGACTAGGAAAAAAAGGCGAGGGCAGTGAGAGCGATTCAGATGTTATTAAACACATTTACTGGGATAATTCTGGAAAATCCTTTATCTGCCTATTGTGTTACAAGTGTTTTAGTGAGATTATATAGTACCTGAAAGTCGGAGGGGTGTGGCCATGGGTGTGGTGACCGCAGTGTCTCCGGTGGGAGGAGGTAATAGTCCGCAGCTGCTGCAGGAGGAGGGCATCTCCCCTCATAACTACGGTAAGAGCCAACTTATTGCCACAATTTTCTCACCGAAACCTGCCGGTTGACATGTGGTCGGGATCCATGTTCGCTTGACCGCTCTGTTCCATAGTAAAGCTTCACCTTCGGGAATTTTAAACAAGAAAGGTTTGTGTGGCTAAAGGCTAAACGCTTTCCACCTCCATCCTTCTACTCTGACTTCTCCATCATTAATTGAACAAATTACAAAAGATTCAGCAACACAGATGTCCGGAAAACTGTGTAATTATGCAATTAAGGCTGGCTACTTATAGCTTAGATCGGGCTGGAAAATAATGTCCACTGCAACCCGAGACGTCAAACACACGCGTCATCATTCCGCGACGTTTTCAACAGGATACCTCGCAGGAAATTTAAAATTGCAATTTAGTAAACTAAAAAGGCCGTATTGGCATGTGTTGCAATGTTAATATTTCATCATTGATATATAAACTATCAGACTGCGTGGTCGGTAGTAGTGGGTTTCAGTAGGCCTTTAACAAAGTCAAACTGTGGCCATCATAGGCACTAGTGTTGTCCCGATACCAATATTTTGGTACTTTTCTAAATAAAAGGGACCACAAAAAATTGCATTATTGGCTTTATTTTAACAAAAAATCTTAAGGTACATTAAAAACATTTGTTTCTTATTGCAAGTTGGTCTTTTAAAAAAATAGTGAACAAACTAGACAACGTGTGTTATATTAGTAAGTAAGTACACAAAAGCTAATTTAGTCTGCTGACATACGCAGTAACATATTGTGTCATTTTCCATTCTATTATTTTGTCAAAATTATTAAGGACAAGTGGTAGAAAATGAAATATTAATCTACTTGTTCTTTTACTGTGAAAATGTAATAAACACTTATTCTTACGTTGTTTGATACTTTACATTAGTTTTGGACGATACCACAAATATGGGTATCAATCTGATACCAAGTCGTTTGCAGGATCATACATTTGTCATATTCAAAGTCCTCATGTGTCCAGTGACATATTTCCCAAGTTTATAAACATAGTATACATATAAAAAAAACGAAAGATGTTGTGATGACAAAAAATATCGGCGCAAGTATTGATTAGGTACGCTGCTGTACTTGGTATCATTACTGTGGATGTTAGGTGTAGATCCACCAAATGCGTTTTGTTTACATTTTGACGCCGGTTATCTACGGTTTGTAGCGAAGCATGTTTAGCTATTCCTCGTCCTGCATTGATGATACTTGGAAGAAACTTTCTTTATTTGTCGCCATGGAGGCGAGGATTAGTGATTTGGAAGTAGTTAAAACACTGCCGAATGGGGCTGGACTTTAGCCGCTAGCTAGCTGGCCATGTCTTAAAGCACCTCTTCCAGTGGGCGTTTCAGTGTTATAGCCTCACCTTTATCGTTAGTTTTTAAGTCAAAATGCATCTGTATTCCCTTTTCTTTCTACACACTGTGTCTGTTTGTAAGTACTCTGTGATTGTGCACTGCCGAACATGCTCCTTAACTAGCAATGACACAACGGGGGCGCGGGGTGGGGGGTGGCGGACCGGTACTTTTCAGATGCGGTATAGTACCGAATATCCTTAATTGGTACCGCGGTACTATACTAATACTGGTGTACTGTGCAACCCTAATTAGCACAATGTTTTAAGTAACACTTGACAAGTATTGAAAAAAAGTTGTCTTTTTCAAAATCACCATATGTGTATACTTGTCGCAAAAGTGTAAAAAGAAGCTAGCCACTGTCAAAACAACAGGATTTAAAGATGAACAATTAGAGTTGTGACGTTTGAACAAATCAAGTCATTTGAACGGCCCCGATTTAAGTAAAAGATGACAACCGATTTGCATCTGCGAGTTGTTTTTATCAAAATGTCTTGCAAACAAATTGCCCAGGCATGTTGGAAAGAGTAGCTGAGATAGGCTCCAGTACCCCCAACCCAACTCATTGTCAATGCACCTGGAATAGGATATGGGATATGGGATATGGCACAATCATATAGAATGTTTACAATTAAAACGTGAGCCAAATAAAATTATTATTATTAATTTTTCAAAGTATTTCCCACCCATCATGTACTGTATTTATGCCACACCCACGATGCTAGTTTGATTACAAATATGCATGAAAACATTCCTACAGATATCACACATGGCACGGTTTTGTAATTATGAATTGTTTTACATTGTTAAACTTACAAATGTTGCTTGGGGTGTTGAATGAGAAATCTTTTTGAACAGAAACACTGTGGACAGTTATACTTTGGGTTCAAGGCAAGAAACAGGAAGTACATTTTCAACCCGCAGCTCCGGCAATGAGCAAACTCGTCCAAAAGATGGCGCCATAACACACTTTTTCGTTATGTTAAAATTATTTGTTGAATAAAAAACATTATGACCATTAGCGAAGAAAAAATCCACAAATGAGCCTCACCATTTTACAAGCCGCAGAGTTGAAAGCGTGGGGAAAAATGTAGCGACCTATGGTACGGAAATAACGGCGTGCATATAGGTATACATTTTTATAATTCAAATCTTATAACTTACTTCCTTTTCCTTGATAAAAAACTAGTCACTTCCAAACAATATAAATTACAATAATGAACCAGTCTTTTGAACGGCTCTTTGAAAAGAACAGTTCCTCAAGATTCAATAAGCACATATTGTTGCAGTCGGAACAGAATTTCCCCTTGAGGGTTATGACATACACCTTTCATATCATTTGCGACCGACTGCTCTTTGTGTTGTCACTAGCTGCAGGTTTGTTTTGAGGATTATTAAGCAACACGTTTGCAAACACACGTCTATAAGGCAATGCACGCAGGCATGTCTCTGGTGGATAAACTCTTGGGACACTTCCAGTAGCTTGAGAGAAATCTCACCACCACAGCCGTCCATTTACTGGAAGCTTTCAAATTAATCTCATGGCCCTTGTGTTTAACCGCTGATTTATCTCTGCATCATAAGTCTTGATGGTTCTTTCTACGACTCCTAATTGAAGATTTGGCGCCTCCCTCGTTCCCGCGCCCAGACAGCTGATGTAGCATATGAGGTTATGGTCAGAGTCGGGGAGCGGCTGGGGGGGATCCGGAGTAAACCCACTTGACCTGAAGCTCACGGAAGACTTTCATGTATGAATTTCTTGTACAGAACAGGGCTCCTAAAACCCACAAGTTAATTGAACTCTTTACTTGTTATCAATATTATGACTTTATGCTCATAACTTTAATATCATAGAGCAGGGGTCTCCAATTTTAATCAGTATTAGAGCTGCTTGGACAAAAAGAAAGGCAAGGTGAGTGTGAACGACTCTTGCCGTCGTAGTGTGAGTTGCGTGGACCACCCAGGAAGGACATTTTGTCTATCAGGTTTGACTATATTTCAATAACAGAGCTTTGATGTCGATTGGGTCGCTTTTCAGCTCCTTCTCCGCTGCTCATTGTGGTCGGCTTTTCAGCTGCCGTTGTGGTCGTCCTCGTCTGGGGCTCATTCTCGGATCGTTCTTGTTTCTTCCGGCACTGCTGTATCTGCTGCGGACACTCCTCCTGATCTTTCCTCCTTCTCCCCTTTTATACACTGCAAGGAGATTGTGAGCCACGCACCTGATCTCAATTGCTGCGGCGTCGCTCCCGGCACGCCTCGCCTCTTCGTTCCGCCGCATTCTCCGCCTCCTGGCCGCCATCTTGAGCAGGCCTAAACATGTTGGCTCCGCCTCTCCCCAGTCCTCCATCGCCGGGATTTTACCCGTCTGAACATACTCGCCCCTTCCTTTTTAGAAGGGGCGGGGGAAAAAAACTGCCACGGCCACCTGTCTTCATTTCTTCGTCCTCTTTGACCTTTTCTTTGTCTTCTTCTTTGTTCTTTTCTTCGTCCTCTTTGACATTTTCTTCTCCCACACACAACACAGGAGTTTTTTTTCCTACCAAGGCAGCTTTTTCCAGTGAAATTGAACCTTATTCTTGAACAGTCGTTTTCTGGTAGTCGTTTT
Source organism: Nerophis ophidion (assembly GCF_033978795.1). Classification (NCBI taxonomy): domain Eukaryota; kingdom Metazoa; phylum Chordata; class Actinopteri; order Syngnathiformes; family Syngnathidae; genus Nerophis; species Nerophis ophidion. The sequence continues at coordinate 71,649,914 of NC_084611.1, forward strand.
GTAGTAAAATGTAAACTTTTCCTCAGAAAACTTTTTCTTGTCAAACACCAACAAAAACATTTTCTTAGTAAACGGGGACGGCATGGCGCAGTTGGGGTAGTGGCCGTGTCAGCAACCTAAGGGTTCCTTGTTCAATCCACACCTACTGCCAACCTCGTCATTTCCGTTGTGTCCTTGAGCAAGACGCTTCACCCTTGCTCCTGATGGGCCGTGGTTAGGGACTTGCATGGCAGCTCCACCCTTCTGTGTGTGAATGTGGGAATAGTGTCAAAGCGCTTTGAGTACCTTGAAGGTAGAAAAGCGCTATTCAAATATAACTCATTTACCATTTAGTAAACGGCAACTTTCCCGTGAACCTTTTCTTAAACAGCAACAAAACTGATTTTTTTTTGTCATTAAAATGACAGCTGTTTCTTCTAAAACAGAAACTATTTATTGTAAAACAATCTTTCTTAAAAAAAAACATCAAATCTGTTTTTTTTTTCCTGTGAACTGGTAACTTTCTCATAAAACACCTTTTTGTCATCACAACGGAAATTTGGTCTCATCAAAATCTGCATTTTTTTTTCTCCTAAAAGGCGTTATTTTCTTGTGAAATTGCAACATTTTTTTGTGACATTGCAACTTTTTTACCCGTGAAATAGCAACTTTTTACCTCATGTAACACAGCAGCAACTTTTCATGTAAATCTGCAACGCTTTCCAGTAACCCGCATCTTTTTTCGTAAAGCGGCATCGTTTTCTTCATAAGGTGGCTTTGTTTTCTTCGTAAAACTTTTTCATGTAAAGTGGCCACGTTTTTCCTAAAACCTTCTTCATCAATGAAGACATTTGTAGAATAAAGACTCAGCCCTTCAGGGTCAGGGTGAATTTTATTGTCCCGTTAAAGACATTTGTCTTGGGCACACTTGCGGCATTATTTTATAATTCTTCCTTGTTTTGACAGTGACAAATGCCATAATAACTTCTGTAACCTTGACCTTTGTGACTTTTTGATCACCTGCTTAAAAATACCACATTGCTTTTTTTCAGCAACACTGTCACACTTGACTTGGTCCATATGGAACTTTTCAAAGTTGATATGAAAACTGTTGTCACACAAGACAAATATGTATCCTTAACCTCTTACTCCTTAGACCTGTCAGAGCCAGTTGACGTGTACAGCGATTGGATAGATGCTTGTGAATCAGCCAATCAATAGCCCTCAAGGACCTGGACTTGTGTCTGGAGGAGGTTGGGAGTTTTTTTTTTTTTTTTTTTTAATGGAGGTATAATCACTGGTATGTGGATTGAAGGAGACTTTAGCCCAACACTTTAAATAAGACCGCAGTGTTTTCCTTTCTTGCAGTGTTACCTGTCTTATTTTTTAACCATCTATCCTCAAATGTTTTTCTTTCATTTTTTTTATTTATTTAAAGAAAAGTCTCGGTTTATATCATGTATCTGCACTCTGACCATTTTATTAGATACAGCTGCACAAGTGTACCTAATAAGGAGACCTATGAGTAAAACGTGGCAAAATAAATTATATACACCAAAAAATGCAACTTAATCTACCTTTGCTATGATGATGTCACATGTAGTTTCATGCTGTCATCCACCAACAAGCAACATGTCCTGTAATGATAATGGCTATGATAACTATAATAATAACCCACATCTCTCTTCATTCTCACAGCCAAAGGTCATACACTATACGCATATGCTACGGTTGAGTTTCTTTGTCTTCTGGCACTGTAACGATGAAAGATGTACATACCATATGTAAATAAGTGCGCTCACTGTAGCTATACAAAAACCATTTGTAGTTACTCCCACTTGGATTATTTTCAGAGTAAAAGAGCAATAAGACGACATGTCACGAACAAATGGAGTATAGATTCATTTGTACTTGATGTATTCAATTGTTACACATGTAATCCAACACTTTATTTATGGAAAATAATGTTTATTTTTTGTTTGTGCAATATGCTTGACCGTACGGTACAATAAAATGAGTTTTGCAGCTCTGGTGGTGTTTGGAAGATTAGAGGGGAAAACATTAAAGAAATATTAAAAAAAAAACTGTTGTGACATTTTAAATTTCAATATCACATGTTACAATTTTATTTTTGTACTTAATTTTTTTCCCAAGTTTTAATTCCTATGATAGCACCCTTTAAAAACATGAAAAATAAAGTACAAATACTACACTTGACATTATTTAGGTAAAAAAAATAATGTTCTATTTACAACTTTATTAATCAGAATATTTCTAAGAGTAATGACTCTTGTCATAATTTATTTTTTAAAAAGCCACGTGTTTGCTTTGTTTAACTTTGCTTAAAATTATTTGTAAACTATTTTTTGTTAAGTTTGGAATTATTTTCTCAAATGAAGACTTTAATCAAGTAATTTCTCATAGAAAAAAAATGATACTTCCTTTTTGACATAACCTGTGGAAAAAAATGTTGGTAACAAACATATCTTTTTTAAATAAACTATTGTATTTTTACTTTTTTTTTAGTTTTGTATGATTAACATTTAAGTCATATGAAGAGGTCATGCAAATCATCACTATATATATATATATATATATATATATATATATATATATATACAGTGTGTGTGTGTGTGTATGTACAGTACAGGCCAAAAGTTTGGACACATTCTCCTTATTCAATGCATTTTCTTTATTTTCATGACTATATTGTAGATTGTCACTGAAGGCATCAAAACTATGAATCAACACATTTGGAGTTATGTCATTAACAAAAGTAGGTGAAATAAATTAAAACGTGTTTTATATTCTTATTCCTTCAAAATAGCCACCATTTGCTCTGATTACGGCTTTGCACACTTTTGCCAATCTCTCCATGAGCTCCAATCACAGCTGTGAAGTGAAAACCACTTCAGCTGACTACCTCTTGAAGATTATCGAGAGAATGCCAAGAGTGTTCAAAGCAGTAATCAGAGCAAAGTGTGGCTATTTTGAAGAAACTACAATATAAAACACGTTTTCAGTAGTTTCACCATTTTTGTTAAGTACATGACTCCACATGTGTTCATTCATAGTTTTGATGCCCTCTGTGACAATCTACAATGTAAATAGTCATGAAAATAAAGAAAATCCATTGAATGAGGTGTTTGGCGTGTGTGTGTGTGTGTGTGTGTGTGTGTGTGTGTGTGTGTGTGTGTGTGTGTGTGTGTGTGTGTATATGTATGTATATATATATATATATATATATATATATATATAATCTCACCTCCCAGGGGGTGATCAAGGGTGATGGGTCAAATTCAGAGAATAATTTTGCCACACCTTGTGTGTGTGGGACAATCATTGGTGTGTATGTGTGTGTATATATATATAAATATATATCTGTGTGTATGTGTATATATATAAATATATATCTGTGTGAATATATATATATATATATATGTGTGTGTGTGTGTATATATATATATGTATATACATGTATAGATATGTGTATATGTATACATACATATATATGTTTCATTGCAGCCATTTACTAAAGTAAAGTGCATTTTATTTCTCAACGTAAACTCAGCACATCATCATAAGTGAGAACAAGAAAAATGTTGGACTTTTTGCAAATGTATTAAAGAAAAACAGCCTATCATATGGTTAGAAGTATTTAGACCGTTTGCTGTGATACTCATATTTAACTCACATGCTGTCCATTTCTTCTGATCCTCCTTGAGACGGTTGTGCGCTTTCATTGGAGTCCAGCTGTGTTTAATTAAACGGATTGGACTTGATTAGGAAAGGCACACACCTGTTTATAAGAGACTTTACTGCTCACAGTGAATGTCAGAGCAAATGAAAACTGCCCAGGGCGTTCAGAGAGAGATTTTGTGGCAAGGCACTGATCTGATGCCAATGTCACAAGAGAATTTCTGCGGTACTCAGGGTTCCTAAGAGCACAGTGGCCTCAATAATCTTTAAATGGAAGAAGTTTGAGATGACCCCAACTCTTCCTAGACCTGGCCGTCCAGCCAAACTCAGCAATCGTAGGACAAGCGCTTTGGTGGGGGAGGTAAAGAAGAGCCCAAAGATTAGTGTGGCTGAGCTCCAGAGATGCAGTAAGAAGATGGGTGAAAGTTCCACAAAGTCTCCCACACTATGAGAAATAGGATTTTCTGGTCTAGTGAGACCAAGATTGAACATGTTGGTGTTAATTCTCAGCGTTATGTGTGGAGAAAACCAGACACTGCTCATCACCTGCTCAATACAATTGCAACAGTGAAACATGGTGGTGGCAGCATTATGCTCTGGGGGAGTTTTTCAACAGGGACATGAAGACTGGTTGCAATTGAAGGAAAGACGAATGTGACCAAGTACAGAGATATCCTGGAAGAAACCAGTTTTCAGTTCAGTTTTTCTTTTTTAATAAATTTGCAAAAAATGTATACATCGAACATTTTTCTGTCAAGATTGGGTGCTGCTAAATGTGAATTACTGAGAAATAAAATGCACTTTTTTGATTTTAGCAAATGGCTTCAATGAAACGAGTGAAAGCAATCCACTGTATATATTTACCTTTGAGACACTAGTGATTTAGGGCTATATAAGTAAACATTGATTGATTGATATGCTGTGTGTGTGTGTGTGTGTGTGTGTGCGTGGGTGATAGTCGAACCTCGGATTCAGGAACAGTGTGGCTTTCGTCCTGGTCGTGGAACCGTGGACCAGCTCTACACTCTCAAAAGGGTCCTTGAGGGTGCATGGGAGTTTACCCAACATACATGTACTTTAGATCGTGTCCCCCGGGAAGTCCTGTGGGCAGTGCTCAGAGAGTATGTAATTGTGGCGGTCCGCTCCCTGTATGATCAGTGTCAGAGCTTGATCGGCAGTAAGTCGGACACGTTTCCAGTGAGGGTTGGACTCCGCCAAGGCTGCCCTTTGTCACTGATTCTGTTCATAACTTTTATGGATAGAATTTGTAGGCGCAGTCAATGCGTTGAGGGGATTTGGTTTGGTGGATGCAGGATTGAGTCTCTGCCTTTTGCAGATGATGTGGTCCAGGCTCTTCAGCTCTCTCCTAATTGGTTCGCAGCCAAGTGTCAAGTGACTGGGATAAGAATCAGCACCTCGAAGTCCAATTCCATGGTTCTCGCCTGGAAAAGGGTGAAGTGCCATCTCCAGGTTGGGGAAGAGATACTGCCCCAGGTGGAAGAGTTCAAGTACTTCGTACTCTTGTTCATGAGTGAGAGAAGAGTGGATTGTGAGATCGACAGGCGGATTGGTGCGGCGTCTTCAGTAATGCGGACGCTGTATCGATCCGTTGTGGTGAAGAAGTAGCTGAGCCGGAAGGCAAAGCTCTTAATGTACCGGTCGATCTCAGTCAGTCCCCATCCTCACCTGTGGTCATGAGCTTTTGGTCATGACCGAAAGGACAAGATCATGGGTACACGTTTTTTAGGGCACGTCCGACCGGTAGGAGGACACTAGGGAAGACCCAGAACGCGTTGGGAAGACATTGTCTCCCAGCTGGCATGGGAATGCCTCAAGATCCCTCGGGAGGAGCTGGACAAAGTGGCTGGGGAGAGGGAAGTCTGGGCCTCTCTGCTTAGGCTGCTGCCCCCAGGACCCGACCTTGTATAAGCAGAAGATGGATGGATAGTGTGTCTATTTATATGTGTGTGTATGTGTATATAAATATATATATATATATATATATATATATATATATATATATATAAATATATATATATATGTATATATATATATAAATATATATACATATACACACACTTATATATATATATATATGTGTGTATATGTATATATATTTATATATATATATATATACATATGTGTATATATATATGTGTGTATATATATGTATGTATACACATATATATATATATATATATATATATATATATATATATATATATATATATATGTATGTATATTTGTGTTGGCCCTGCGATGAGGTGGCGACTTGTCCTGGGTGTATGCCGCCTTCCGCCCGATTGTAGCTGAGATAGGCACCAGGGAATAAGCGGTAGGAAATGGATGGATGGATGGATATATATATATTTTTTTTTTTTATATATATATAATATATACCGGTATATATGTATAATTTGTGTATGTGTATGTGTATATATATATATATATATATATATATATATATATATATGCGTGTGTGTGTGTATACTGTATGTATATGTGTGTATATATACTTGTGTGTGTATACATATATACAATGTGTCTATACTGTATGTGTGTATGTACACGTGTGTCTACATATATATATATATACACACACGTATATATATACACATATATCACACACATATATATATATATATATCTCACACACATATAAACACATCAGAATTTTCTTTTGCCACATTTGTAACACCATATCACAAAAATATTCGCTAAATAATCAAACAGATACTGCTTTCATACAAGGTTTTTTTATTAGTTAGTAAAAATCTGTCAGTTATAGGCACACAATTTGACATTATGGTCTTAGTCACTGGCTGTCAATGTTTAGGCGAAACATGATGTCATTTGTGTCCTTAGCTGAAATGTTTGCAAAAACCTGCTTTATTGAGAACATGTTTTTTTGTGGCAATAAAAAAAAAAAAAAGAAATAGTGACAATCACCATTTAATAATTATACACCCAATGTCCAAAATGTTCCTGGTAATTCAAAGTAAAACAATCATCATGTCTCCATTCAGAAGCGGAGTACACAGAAGGTGGATGATCACACACCAAAGGAGTAGCATGTGATGATAAATGAGATGTGTGTGTTTGTGTTTGTGTGTATTGTGTTTGATGACGGACCCCAGCTGGAGCGCTATTGACGACACCTTATGAAACATGCTGGAGGATGATCACAATGGAGAATGATTATCACTTAGCCTCTGCTCTGTCAGTCTGTGTGTGCGCCTGTGTTTGTGTGTATCTGCGTGTGTGCGTGCCCTCCCCCTCTCTCTATTGGTCTTTATCCTCTCCCATTCAGCACGTGAGGTCAAGGGTCACTCCGTCTGTGTTGTCAAGGCTGCCAATCACCCACACAGTGAGTGCGAGGCAACTGTTGCCAGGGAAACAGCAGTGTAGTTGCTAGGCACCTGGAGCTGTGCTCACAATAGTCATTTTGTTGCTTAGCGCGCACACACACACACACAAATACAAACAAAAGTGTGCCCACATTGCTTTGTCCAATCAACAAGTTTACACCACGCCAGAGTGAAATTCTCATTAAAATCTCTAATTGCATTCTGCTTTGTCGAATGCGCGCTCTGCTTAGGCAGTGTTTAAAAATCATGCAACATTAAGTCACTGGAGTGCAATTCATCATATGCGCACAGATGCTTATAAATATAGATATAAGTGTATATTACATACAGTACGCCGCTGACTTTGCAGTCAAACGCTTAGCAACCAAGCTAATGGAGCTGGAATGTTTTATTCCAACATGGTCGCCCTCCTGATTAATCAGCATGCCTAGCGACCCGCACCTCAACTTGATCAATAAAAGACATAAACATCCATCATTCCGGCTAAAAATAGTAACATATAAGCAAAATCGATGCCTTATTTCCCTGTTGGCCTGTGGAGCCCCTGAACCTCATGGCTAATGTGTGTGGAGTCATACATATACAGTGGGGCAAAATAGTAGCGATTGTGCAAGTTCTCCCACTTAAAATGATGACAGAGGTCTGTAATTTTCATCATAGGTACACTTCAACTGTGAGAGACAGAATGTGAAAAAATTCACATTGCAGGAATTTTAAAGAATTTATTGGTAAATTATGGTGGAAATTAAGTATTTGGTCAACCATTCAAAGCTCTCACTGATGGAAGGAGGTTTTGGCTCAAAATCTCACGATACATGGCCCCATTCATTCTTTCCTTAACACGGATCAATCGTCCTGTCCCCTTAGCAGAAAAACAGCCCCAAAGCATGATGTTTCCACCCCCATGCTTCCCAGTAGGTATGGTGTTCTTGGGATGCAACTCAGTATTCTGCTTCCTCCAAACACGACAAGTTGAGTTTATACCAAAAAGTTCTATTTTTGTTTCATCTGACCACATGACATACTCCCAATCCTCTGCTGTATCATCCATGTATCCATTTTGGTATAAACTCAACTCGTCGTGTTTGGAGGAAGTGAAGTGAAGTGAAGTGAATTATATTTATATAGCGCTTTTTCTCAAGTGACTCAAAGCGCTTTACATAGTGACACCCAATATCTAAGTTACATTTAAACCAGTGTGGGTGGCACTGGGAGCAGGTGGGTAAAGTGTCTTGCCCAAGGACACAACGGCAGTAACTACGATGGCACAAGCGGGAATCGAACCTGCAACCCTCAAGTTGCTGACACGGCCACTCTACCAACTGAGCTATGCCGCCCAAGGAAGAAGAATACTGAGTTGCATCCCAAGAACACCACACCTACTGTGAAGCATGGGGGGTGGAAACATCATGCTTTGGGGCTGTTTTTCTGCTAAGGGGACAGGATTATTGATCCGTGTTAAGGAAAGAATGAATGGGGCCATGTATCGTGAGTGTAGTGGGTAGAGCGGCCGTGCCAGAAACCTGAGGGTTGCAGGTTCGCTTCCCACCTATTGACATCCAAATCGCTGCCGTTGTGTCTTTGGGCAGGACACTTTACCCTTGCCCCCGGTGCCGCTCACACTGGTAAATGAATGATGAGTTTACCACCACCAGGTGTGAATGAATGATGGGTTCCCACTTCTGTGTGAGCGCTTCGAGTATCTAACAATAGAAAAGCGCAATATAAATCTAATCCAATATTATTATTATTATTAAAAGCTCCTTCCATCAGTGAGAGCTTTGAATGGTTGACCAAATACTTATTTTCCACCATAATTTACAAATAAATTATTTGAAATTCCTACAATGTGAATTCCTGGATTTTTTTTCCCACATTCTGTCTCTCACAGTTGAAGTGTACCTATGATGAAAATTACAGACCTCTGTCATCATTTTAAGTGGGAGAACTTGCACAAATAGGTGGCTGACTAAATACTTTTTTGCCCCACTGTATGTAGGCACAGCAACCCCCATTTCCCTCCAAGTAGGTAAATGTAGTACAATAGTAGTACTGGTGGTACACTGTAAAGTCAGCATAATGTAGTGACGCTTGCATTACTTTCACAGTCACATTTAAAGTCATTTACTGTAACCACCGAGCCGTGATTTACAATAAAATGACATGCTATATTCTACATTTAATTACAATAGGTTGAAATTACCTATAATTATAGTTAACTATATAAATTACTGACTAATAGTCGCAATATTTTCGCAGTAATGTGAAGTATCTTTACAGCAATTTACTGTAACTGCAGAGCTGTTTTTTGATTGATTGAAACTTGTATTAGTAGATTGCACAGTACAGTACATATTCCGTACAATTGACCACTAAATGGTAACACCCGAATAAGTTTTTCAACTTGTTTAAGGCGGGGTCCACGTTAATCAATTCGTGGTAGTGCATGGGGTTTTACAGTTAATTGCAATAAAATTACAACAATGTGCTGTAACTTCACAATTGTTGTTTTACTGTTCCTTAATGTCTCGCTGTAAAATATTTGTACATTCTTACAGTATAGTGGTATTTAGAGAACTTTCCCCCCTCTTTGCCATCACTGGTACGCCTCTGTGGTGGCACGATGCAATATTTGAAGTAACATTTCAACAATATTAACTGCCGACCAAATGTGTAAAAAGAAAAACAAACCGCGCGGAAGAACGCTGTGCCTGTGAGGCAAGTCTCTTCACAAAAAATAACAAGTCAAAATGACTGCAGTGTAAACCCCCATTTATCCCATGTGAAGTGAAGGGTTAAGTGAATTATAGTTATATAGCGCTTTTTTCTAGTGACTCAAAGCGCCCATGTGAAGTGAAGGGTTAAGTGAATTATATTTATATAGCGCTTTTCTCTCGTGACTCAAAGCGCTTTACATAGTTAAACCCATTATTTAAGTTACATTTGAACCAGTGAATTTTTTTTCTTTATTTTTTTTTACTTATTTTTATTTTTTGCTTTCTTATGTCCCAATAAATTCACATTGCTGTTGTATTGTTAACATTACTATACACACACACTATATATATATATATATATATATATATATATGTATGTATATGTATATGTATATATATATATATATATATATATATATATATATATATATATATATACACATACATACACACAGTGGGGCAAAACAAGTATTTAGTCAGCCACAGATTGTGCAAGTTCTCCACTTAAAATGATGACAGAGGTCTGTAATTTTCATCATAGGTACACTTCAACTGTGAGAGACAGAATGTGAAAAAAAAAATGCAGGAATTTTAAAGAATTTATTTGTAAATTATGGTGGAAAATAAGTGTTTGGTCACTTCAAACAAGGAAGATCTTTGTCTCTCACTGACCTGTAACTTCTTCTTTAAGAAGCTCTTCTGTCCTCCACTCGTTACCTGTATTAATGGAACCTGTTTTAACTTAGCTGTATAAAAGACACCTGTCCACAGCCTCAAACAGTCAGACTCCAAACTCCTCTATGGCCAAGACCAAAGAGCTGTCGAAGGACACCAGGAAAATAATTGTAGATCTGCACCAGACTGGTAAGAGTGAATCTACAGCAGGCAAGCAGCTTGGTGTGAAAAAATCAGCTGTGGGAGCAATTATCAGAAAATGGAAGACATACAAGACCACTGATAATCTCCCTCGATCTGGGGCTCCAAGGAAGATCTCATCCCGTGGGGTCAAAATAATCATGAGAACGGTGAGCAAAAATCCCAGAACCACACGGGGGTACCTGGTGAATGACCTACAGAGAGCTGGGACCAAAGTAACAAAGGTTACCATCAGTAACACGCTACGCCGACAGGGAATCAAATCCTGCAGTGCCAGATGTGTCCCCCTGTTTAAGCCAGTGCATGTCCAGGCCTGTCTGAAGTTTGCCAGAGAGCACATGGATGATACAGCAGAGGATTGGGAGAATGTCATGTGGTCAGATGAAACCAAAATAGAACTTTTTGGTATAAACTCAACTCGTCGTGTTTGGAGGAAGAAGAATACTGAGATTCATCCCAAGAACACCACACCTACTGTGAAGCATGCTGGTGGAAACATCATGCTTTGGGGCTGTTTTTCTGCTAAGGGGACAGGACGACTAATCCGTGTTAAGGAAAGAATGAATGGGGCCATGTATCGTGAGATTTTGAGCCAAAACCTTCCATCAGTGAGAGCTTTGAATGGTTGACCAAGTACTTATTTTCCACCATAATTTACAAATACATTCTTGAAAATTCCTACAATGTGAATTCCTGGATTTTTGTTCACATTCTGTCTCTCACAGTTGAAATGTACCTATGATGAAAATGACAGACCTCTGTCATCATTTTAAGTGGAGAACTTGCACAATCGGTGGCTGACTAAATACTTTTTTGCCCTACTGTCTATATATATATATATATATATCTACATACATACATACATGATTTAATTTTTTTTATTTATATACATATATTTATTTATATACATATGTGTGTGGATAGATGCATATGTATATATATTTACATACATACATATATATTTATATATATATGTATATACACATGTATGTACATTCTGCCATGAAAATAACTGAATATGTGGTATTTATTTGTGTAGACAATGCAGCGTTATGTACATTGATATTGCATCATCCAAAGATAATTGTGTCAACATCAACGGACCAGTTTTCTGCCTTTTATGTGTACAATCCTGCAAAAATGATTGGTGAAAAGAGGCTGACAAAATCCTCTCACCGGTGATGAGATTATGGTCTCTTCTCTCGGGGGCACGGCTGACTGACAAGAGAAGGTTTGTAATTAACATGTGACTTTGGTGTTAATCTCCCTGAACTAATGCTTTGGAGGAGCGTTTGGGGAGGGGGGATCAGGGTGGGCTTGATCTTATAGTGCAGGAGGTCGCCTCATGCAGGAGATCCTCGCAAACTCATTTCCTCCACAGGTGCTAAGAGGGGCGCGCTTGATAAACCTAGGGTGCTAAATGAAATCAGCATTGAAGCGAGTGGATTTGATGATGATTGCATCCTGGTTAAAGCTTAGCCATTAAAATCCCCCCCCCCTCCCCCTACCACCACCACCTTCTCTTTGACCAACGCCCTATTGAGGCCCGGCGACGCTGACAAAGCCTCCACTCGACTACGCGTATTCTCAAGCAATAACATCAACATCTGTATTATCAACCCAAGAATACCCGTGGTCGAGAGTGCACGCCGTCGTCTTTTCCAGCGAGGCCGAAGGGTCAGCAGCGCCTATAAGACAGGACACATGTGAAGACAGTAACAATGCAGCGACCTTTAAAAAAAATACAAATAAATAAAAACGCTCATCAACTGAGTGCATCTCAGTAAACATATGCAGTATCTACAGTGGGGGGAGGGTGGGGGAAGTAGTCAGCCTCTCACTGATGGAAGGAGGTTTTGGCTCAAAATCTCACAATACATGGCCCCATTCATTCTTTCCTTAACACGGATCAATCGTCCTGTCCCCTTAGCAGAAAAACAGCCCCAAAGCATGATGTTTCCACCCCCATGCTTCACAGTAGGTATGGTGTTCTTGGGTTGCAACTCAGTATTCTTCTTCCTCCAAACACGACGAGTTGAGTTTATACCAAAATGGATACATGGATGATACAGCAGAGGATTGGGAGAATGTCATGTGGTCAGATGAAACCAAAATAGAACTTTTTGGTATAAACTCAACTTGTCGTGTTTGGAGGAAGCAGAATACTGAGTTGCATCCCAAGAACACCACACCTACTGGGAAGCATGGGGGTGGAAACATCATGCTTTGGGGCTGTTTTTCTGCTAAGGGGACAGGACGATTGATCCGTGTTAAGGAAAGAATGAATGGGGCCATGTATCGTGAGATTTTGAGCCAAAACCTCCTTCCATCAGTGAGAGCTTTGAATGGTTGACCAAATACTTAATTTCCACCATAATTTACCAATAAATTCTTTAAAATTCCTGCAATGTGAATTTTTTCACATTCTGTCTCTCACAGTTGAAGTGTACCTATGATGAAAATTACAGACCTCTGTCATTATTTTAAGTGGGAGAACTCGCACAATCGGTGGCTGACTAAATACCTTTTTGCCCCACTGTAAATGCTCCTACAGAGCACGGACAGAAGGGGGGTTGAGCGGGGTAGTATGTTCAATTATACGAATTACCAAACACATGTTTGCTTCTTACCTCGGCCTGACCCCCCCTACATTTCATTCACGCCCTCAATCCCTTCCTTTTTACGAACGCCTCCTCAACGCCAGGCGCCCACCCTCCTCAGGGAGAGTACATTCAGACTACAGGTTCGCCAATTAGGGAGCAGTTCTTGTCAATCAAACGGCATCCATCGTGGAAGTAGGAGCGGGTGAGGGCGAGGAGTGGGGGGGGGGCATCCATGGGTAAAGAGTGGGCGGGGAGTTGGCGGCATGTTGCATCAGCACAGAGGACAGCTCCCTCCGGAGAAATGTTTTTGCTGTCTTTATGCTTTTAAACATTTAATTACTTATACAAATTCATTTTTTTTCACTATGTACTTTTTAATGTTGAACAGGCCACAGTATATCAACCAATCCTATTGACTTACTACACTTTTTTTTTCTTATAGTTTTCTTTAAATAATGATAAAAAGGTACATTACACATTAGTAGTAATTGCTGATACATGGAGAGGGTGAGGGGTGGTGTGTGTGTGGAGGGGGGGGGGGGGGGGGGGGTGAAATAAGCTTTGCTTTTTCCCGCTCCTTTTCAGACACGTTGAAGGCTGCAAGCAAGTGTGAACATGAGACGTGGAAAATTGAATCACACTGGAGTATCAAGTACTTCACTGTGATTCCATTGTGGCATTTTGTAAATGTTACTTTAATCTTATACTGTTCAATGTCTTTCAGTTTTTAAAAGACGCTTATAAATGAAATACATTTTTATTTTATTATAATTATTGTTATAATTATCATCAGGATTGTTATATTTATTAGTTTAAAACATTATATATATATATATTTATATATATATATGTTTTTATTATCTTTAGTATACATTATTTTTTTATAAGTATTCTAAATTATTTGTATTATTTATAATGTATTTTAATTAAAATGTTCTTTATCTTTTTGTAAACATGTTTGAAGTCAAACTATACCCATTACCATGTCTATAGTAATAAAATGACTGATTTTGTACACGTTACATTTGACATGTACACTTGTGCCACCTGTAGCTTCTGGAACAAATACAGTTAAATTGTGCAACACCGTTACTTTCAACAGTGTGTCACATCCTCAAATGTGATAATGCTGAACTAGCTTAATAGAAGTAAAGAAAATATATTTCATTGTTTCACTCTGCAATGCATTAGTATTTATGTATATATAAAGTGGATTCAGGCCCGACTAGTGTCTTGCCTAAATGGCCTGTGTTTAAAAAGAGAATAGGAGGTGGAAAGCAGTTGTTTAGTACTTAGAAAAAAACACCCTGTAAGTATACATATAGTGTAGACTGGTTGAAATAGTTTGCTGCCTAAAAGGTAAAAAAATATATTTTTTTAATCTGAAAATAATAAAAGGAAGAGAGTGGTTGTTTGTACTTTAAAAAAATCACCCTGTAAGCTTACCTACCGTATTTCCTTGAATTGCCACAGGGCATATAGTATGCGCCAGCCTTGAATCAAACTCACTTCCCAAAATAATTAGCGCGTGCTCAGTATTACCGCCTGGTCAAACTCGTGACGTCACCAGTGACACTTCCCCTGTCATCATTTTCAAAACTGAGGAGGCTGGTTTCAATACCGGTAATTTGAAATCGCGTAAAAGGAAGAAGATTAAGAGCTATTCAGTAGGATTTAAGGTCTAAGCTTACATCACACTCAAATTTTTACTGCATACCTTTGGTAAGTGCCGGAGTGAGAAGAGGTTTGAAAATAATTAGCGCATGCTTACTTTTACCGCATGCCTTTGGTAAGCGCAGGAGTGAGAAGAGGTTTTAAATTAATTAGCGCCCCGGCGGCAATTCAAGGAAATACAGTATTCTGTTATTGTCTAAATGGGCTGCAGAAGAAATCCAAGCAGGAAGTTATAGTGTATGCAAAAATTGCATATTGTTGCTGTCCAATGACAAACATGTAGCTTCAAATGTTGTACGTTAATTCATTCTAATGGCAAAAAAAAATAAAAATCTCTTTTGACTTTGTGTTTCTGGAAAAAAAACAAAAAAACAACTTCAAAATGAATTTGCTTCATGGGATAGTGAGGCCGTAATACTGTTTATATTCACACCAGGGGGGGATACGTAGTGATTTAGTTATATATATATATAATATATATATATATATATATATATATAATGCTACTGCAGTTTTCTGCCATAACAGGTTGTAGATGAAATATAAAAAAAAGAGTAGGTTTGTGCGGGAAGTTACATTCTAAAATTTAAAATTAATGCTTTTCAATTTTGTTTTTTTAATTTTTATCTGACATTTTATACTTTTTTGAATAAATACAGCCAACTTAACCAAATTTAGAGGTACTCATTCTTCATCGGAGCGCGCGATGGTATGTATAATACCGTATATACAGACAATACCATGCAAAAACTTTTACTAAGATTGTGTATTTAATGGTTTACTACGGTAGAGCAATCTTTTAATCTTAGTCTGGTTTTCTTGTAGAAACGGACCCCTTTGTTTACATGCCAGTCTAGTCTAGCAAAGCAGCTAAACGGGGTTGCGAACAGGAAGTGTTTGAGTGGCAATTAGAGGTAAGCCTCGACTTCCCTACAATATACACCGGTGGAACGTGAATGGACTCAAGTTACGTCAGCACATTAGCTTGCGGGGTAACGCACATTTAGCGAACTATCAGAATAAGCGGTAGCAAATGGATGGGTGGATCACCATGGGCTGATTTTTGTCACAGTTTGAAGTGTAGTTCGGAAATGCCACTGCTCTCCATGTTCACCCCCCACCTTACCACCCATCATACTCCTTGAAACGTTTGGGATTTCATCAGATTGGACTTATTGTCTCTTGCTGCGGTGTTCATATCAGAGCACACGCTGACGATTGCAGAAACTGACGCTTGACACGATTTTGTGACTTTATTATTCATTTTTTTTTACCTTTCTTTAGCATTTCTGCCATTGGAATTTAATGTATAAAACGGGTGTGGTTAAAAAAAAAAAAAAAAAGTCCTCTTATTTTTAATTTTCCGTCCAAATGTCCGAGTCCTCTTCTCTCCGAGCTTCTCAAAAGGTGTTAAAACACACCTGACCTGCCGCGGCCCGATGCGTGTCACCCAGCCACCGGCCAACCATTGGGATGCTCCATCATCCCCCTTTCCTTCCTTTCCTTTCCAAAGAGGAGGGGGGTGCACTTTAACATTTACGTCACATGACCTCCTCCCGCATCCACATATTCACATGATTAGCCTTTCATTTATTGCTGCGCTGCGTCGGGCTAACTTTATTTCGCGGAAAAAAAGACATCTGGTTTTTCCCATTTAGGAGGGAATCAGTTTCCTCAATTGACTTGATTAAAAGTGAACTGGCTCCAGCTGGAGGGCCTTAATGCATGATGCTCAGTCTGCAGGGTCCTGTGGTGTCTCCTACCACAGGCCTATTACTCTACCTTTATATATACATATATATATATATACCTGACATTTTACATGTGGAAGCAAACACCAGAGCGAGTGCATGCTGCATTGCTGCTTAATTGCTCGGAACTAAAGGCGGCTGCTATGATGATGATGACGCTGTAAACCTCCTGCTACAGTACACTGCATGACAATAGTCACCATGTACAAAATCATTCATAATAACGTTTTGAATGAATATATACAAGATATGTGCAGATCTCTGCCTTTTTCCCAACTTTTTAGGCTCAAACTTATGGGTTCTCTTCCATTGTCTCAATTGGGCTCTTGCTCAGGTTCCAGCACATAGCCAGCACCCTCACCTGTCCACGGGTGTAGTGGCAAGCACCACCTAATGTTGCCTTCATCGCTCAAAATGGAATACTATACCAGTATTTTAATTGCCTTTGTATTTTTGATTCCTTGCCCCGCCAAGATGCCTCGCTTCCTCGAGCTGCGTTATTACCATCATCGGGTCCACTCAGAACCTCCTTTGGAACCGTTTTCAGCCGCGTTGAATCCACTTGAAGGATCACGTTGTCATAAAGTGGCGCCCGACATTGTTGTTTGCCTATTCTTTTTGCTCTCGCACCATTCGAAACGATGGCTACGGAATAAAAAAAAGGGACATATTCAACTTACCGCTCGGTCGGAGAGAAGCCGCTCCGTTTGTCTCCACATTGGATCCATGCTGAAGTGCTGGGGGGTGTTGGGGGGTAACGCCCTCCCCCCCTTCTTCCTCCTCTTCCTACTCTTCCTCCTCCTCTTCCTCCACCCTCGTGCCGTTTCTTTCTGTCTCGTGAGCTAAGCGGGAATCACACAACCACTCCTTGTTTTTTTCTTCTTCTTCTTCTTCTTCTTCTTCTTCTTCTTCTTTTTCTTCTTCCTCCTCCAAACCATGGGTGAGGGAGAGAGAGAGAGAGAGGGATGGAGGCAGCATGCAACAGCATCAGCATCCCATGCAAGTCAGCTCCATCCTACATCCTCCTCCTCTTTCTCCTCCTCCTTTCCTCTCTGCTCCTCCTCTGTCTTACTAGAAGGGATCAATGGAGAGACACATCACATTTATACCCACAGGCTTGGAAATGGAGTTGTTAGTAGAAAATCACAACACATCTCCATAAAATGTGTTTTGTCTTAGAGGGTTTTTAATTTTTAAGACAAATACATTTAATTTTAAAATACCGTATTACCTTGAATTGCTGCAGGGCATATAGTGTGTGCCTGCCTTGAATTACTCACTTCACAAAATAATTAGCGTATGCTTAGTATTACCGCCTGGTCAAACTCGTGATGTCACCAGTGACACTTCCCCTGTCATCATTTTCAAAATGGAAGAGGCTGATTTCAATACCGGTAATTTGAAATCGCATAGAGGGAAGAAGATTAAGACCTATTCAGTCTTATTTAAGGTCCAAGCTTACATCACACTCAAATGTTTACTGCACGCCTTTGGTAAGTGCCGGAGTGAGAAGACGTTTTTAAATAATTAGCGCATGCTTACTTTTACCACATGCCTTTGGTAAGCGCAGGAGTGAGAAGAGGTTTTAAATTAATTAGCGCCCCGGCGGCAATTCAAGGAAAAACGGTATACTCAAACACACGTTTCAGTCATTTGTTGCCTGCATGGCTAAATTTTGGCCCTAGGCATAATTGCTATTTGAGCCCTCCCACTTTAACATTTTTCACAGACTTTTCATGTATAACAATGTTTTGTTTTTTAAAATAAACTTTAAAACTGTTCAATGATTGTTGTTTTTTAACATCATTAAGACAATGTTAATTGTTTAATTGTTTGTTTGTTTCGACATTAAACACTGAGCCGTCCATATTTTCTTACACCTCAAGGGTTAAACAGTAGACTTTGCGTGCAGTTGCAATTCCAAGATGTTAGATGGCAGTAGTGTACATTCCGCAATGTGATGCCTTAGTCAGGAAGTAGTCTTTGCCATTAAAGGGGACCTGCACTTTTTTGGGATTTTGCCTATTGTTCACAACACGAACACGATTAAAAAATGCTTGAAAAATGCATACTTGCCAACCTTCAGACCTCCGAATTCAAGAGATGGAGGGAGGGAGGGGGTGTAGGTGGTAGTGGGGTGTATATTGTAGCGTCCCGGAAGAGTTAAGAGCTGTGATGGGTTCTGGGTATTTGTTCTGTTGTGTTTATGTTGTGTTACGGTGCGTTCACAATCTTTATGAGAGACAAGTACATGATTAAAAAATGCTTGAAAAATGAATACTTGCCAACCTACAGACCTTTGAATTCGAGAGATGGGAGGGACGGGGGTTTGGTAGTAGCGGGGTGTATATTGTAGCGTCCCGGAAGAGTTAGTGCTGCAAGGGGTTCTGGGTATTTGTTCTGTTGTGTTTATGCTGTGTTACGGTGCATTCACAATCTTTATGAGAGCCAAGAACACAATTAAAAATGTTTGAAAAATGCATACTTGCCAACCTACAGACCTCCGAATTCGAGAGATTGGAGGGACGGGGGTTTGGTAGTAGCGGGGTGTATATTGTAACATCCCGGAAGAGTTAGTGCTGCTAGGGGTTCTGGGTATTTGTTCTGTTGTGTTATGGCGCGTTCATAATCTTTATGAGAGACAAGAACACAATTAAAAAATGCTTGAAAAATGCATACTTGCCAACCTACAGACCTCCGAACTCAAGAGATGGGAGGGACGGGGGTTTGGTAGTAGCGGGGTGCATATTGTAGCGTCCCAGAAGAGTTAGTGCTGCTAGGGTTCTGGGTATTTGTTCTGTTGTGTTTATGCTGTGTTACGGTGCGTTCACAATCTTAATGAGAGACAAGTACATGATTAAAAAATGCTTGAAAAATGAATACTTGCCAACCTTCAGACCTCCGAATTCGAGAAATGGGGCGGTGGGGTGGTAGCGTCCCGAAAGAGTTAGTGCTGCAAGGGGTTTTGGGTATTTGTTCTGTTGTGTTTATGTTGTGTTACGGTGCGGATTTTCTCCCGAAATATGTTTGTCTTTCTTGTTTGGTGTGGGTTCACTGTGTGGAGCATATTTGTAACAGTGTTAAAGTTTATGATACGGCCACCCTCAGTGTGACATGTATGGCTTTTGACCAAGTATGCCTTGCATTCACTTATGTGTGTCTGATAAAGCCGCATATATTATGTGACTGGGCCGACGCGCTGTTTGAATGGAGGAAAAGCGGACGTGATGACAGGTTGTAGAGAATGCTAAAGGCGGTGTCTTTAAGACACGCCCCCAATATTGTTGTCCGAGTGGAAATCTGGAGAAATTAGGGAGGATGGTTGCCCCGGGAGATTTTCGGGGGAGGGGGAACTGAAATTCAGGAGTCTCCCAGAAAAATCGTGATGGTTGGCAAGTATGGGCTAATGGGAGTCACTGGTGCAGCCTTTAAAGTCCTCTAAGACAACTTCAAAACCCTCGATAAACTTTTTGTATTCACACTGCAAGTTTATGTATAATGTAATAACAGACACATTCTTAACAATATGTAAGATGTACAATATTTACTGTGTTTTAGTCATTTTAATCAATACCGGAACTGACTTCTTCTGCGCATTGATTTCTGTTTCCATAGCAGCACACATCTGACTTCTGGCAACATGTGTGTTCCTACTTCCTGAATCAAATGTGAGTGTGTTTTCTATTCATGGCAAACTTAGGAACAAACAACGAAGACGACTACTTTTGGACAAATAAGGATTTACAACCTTATTCTTTTGAAGCTAAATATGGTGTTGCTTATAGAAGCAAGAATGGAGGAAGAGTGACAGTTGGAACACACGGAAGCCACGAGAGTGAGGTGAAAGCGATAAGAAGCTGCCAACATGGAACTTGGAGACAATTTATTTCGACATAAATGGAGTGCTTACCTAAAAGGAACAGGAAACAACCATGCCAGCTGGACTAGGCGAACAACTGTCCATTGAGTGTGTCACTTTAATATCAATCATGATACACACAGCACGCCATGCTTGTTAGTACAACTACAATACATACGCTGTCTGGCTAGCTCCGCTGTGTACAAACAAAACATGGAATGTGGGCTATTATTTTACAGATACTTTAATATGATTGTTCATGTTTTGCTGTCAGTTTACATTGGTGTTCTATTGCAATGTTGTGCATTACAAACTCAAACGAATTTTGTGCCGACGTAGAAGCTATCTTATTTCTTGCTGTAGTTTTACGGCTAACACCGAAGCATGTCGATGTTTTAGTACGATAGAAAAATAGTTCCTCAGTGTTTGCTCTTACAATAACATTGTTGCTACAGTTTGGTTTTTATACAAGTTACGGGACGTAAATGAAGTATTGTTGACGTTTTTAAAATGCATTGTTAAAGTTTTTTAGAGCTGGAATTGATCGTTTCCATTAGCTGTATTGCTAGCCACCTCAAAGACGCTGATTTCTTAAATGTTAGAAAGCAAACAAAAAAAAAACTTTTGTCTTCTTGTCTCTCATGATTGGGAACGATAGGCAAAATTCTACCCAAAAAGTGAAGTTTCCCTTTAAACTTAATGTATGAGTCTTTTTTTTTGTTTTTGTCGAGCCTTCAAAGGGCCTGATGTACTAAGATCTAAACCAATGCGCTAAACAGCGAGTGCAAAAAATAAAATAGCGTGTACCATGAATGGACGTGTTGCGTGTGATCTACTAAGACTGGGCGTGCAATTGAAAAGTGTTGCAGACCACCTTATTTAAACAAGGGTTTTGTGTGCATGTAGGACTTTTACCACGGCATTTACTCCACATTCATGTTATCATGCTCATACCTGTGTGCCATGTGTTGAACCAGCAGCACACAACTATAATCTGTACACTTTTGCTGATGTGCAATCCAGACAACAGAAACATATGCACACTGACATTTAATCCTGTGCACGAGGTTGTGGATCTAATCAAAAGCGCTTTTGTGAATCTGGAATGAGAAAATGCACAGTAAAAGATGTCGTTTTATGTTGGAGATATATTGTAGTAATGCCCATCCATTCATTTACTACCGATTATTCCCTTTGGGGTTGCGGGGGATGCTGGTGGCTATCTCAGCTACAATCGGGCGGAAGGCGGTGTACACCCTGGACAAGTTGCAATATCATCCCAGGGCCAACACAGATAGATAGACAACATTCACACTCACATTCACACACTAGGGCCAATTTAGTGTTGCCAATCAACCTATCCCCAGGTGCATGTCTTTGGAAGTGGGAGGAAGCCGGAGTACCCAGAGGGAACCCACGCAGTCACGGGGAGAACATGCAAACTCCACACAGAAAGATCCCGAGCCCGGAATTAAACCCAGGACTACTCAGGACCTTCGTATTGTGAGGCAGACGCACTAACCCCTCCTCCACTGTGCCGCCCTATTGTAGTAGTGTATTTACTCAATCAAAATAAACATTTAAAAATGCAAAATGTATCAATTAAAGCTATAGAATTATAAAAGTAAATTGCTGAATAGATGACATGTTTAACATTTTTATTTCTGATCGTGCAAATATGTTGACCCACACACGTCGAAGGATTCTTGTCTGTCTTTGCAGTGTGTGCAACGATCTTTTCTTGCTCACAGGTGCTGAATAAAAATGCAAAATAGTGCTCCCAAAGCAGTGATGTGTTAATAAATCACTCTGCGTGTGGTAAATAATCATACGTGCATTTTCTCTTCCCCGTTTTGTGGGCGTTTTTATGATCAGCAAATATTTTGCACAATTATGAAAATAAAGATGGATTGCACGCCTTATTCTGTTGACTTAACAGACACTTTGCACATGTTTAGTAGCTCAGCTGTGCGTGTACTATCAGGTTTGCGGGTGGTTTTAGTACACGCAAACCTTTAGTAAATCAGGCCCAAAGTGTTTATTCTTTAAGGGCTAGATCTACTAAAAGTTTGCGTTTACTAAAACCACAGCCAAACCTGATAGCACACGCACAGCTGATCTACTGAACCGGTGCACACAATAATGGCAGGATAAAATGCAAATATTGGTATTTAATCAATCCTGTACATATATGGACTGTCAAAAATAGACGTATTAGACATACCATCAATTCAGCAATATAATTTTATAAATATGGCTATTTTTAAAGATCTTGTCTTGCACTGGACTTTTATTTTGTAAAACTGAAATATGCACAATGACAAAGGTATAAGCTATATGATTCAAAAAACATACTGAAATGTAAAACACAATATGTAAATATTAGCTTTACACAATTACACAACATTATCATCAAACAAACACTGTTGAGTGTTGAAACTATTTCGATGGTGGAAATGCTTGCCATTTTAAGTCCTCAAAACATCGATTAAAACAGTGAACAAAAATCATTTTTATATAAACATCTTACTATCAAATTTAACTACTTTCCACCTTAATATTGAGTTACATAAACAAGTTAAATCGTTCACTTACAGACTTCTCTTTTCCAAGGCTTGTAAGAGCTAACACAACTTGTCTACTTCTCAATTGTCCCATGAACTGAACTGACATCGTCAACCCAAAAATGCCCAAACTAACGAAGCGTAGTATTTTCATATCGCCACAAGGTGTCAGTAAGAGTCTGCAATCAAATGGGCGTAACAATATTAGATAATGATGCAATATGTACATACAGCTAGCCTATATAGCATGTTAGCATCAATTAGCTTGCAGTCATGGATTAGCCAAGTATGCCTGATACGCCCTCCAGCAAATTAATAACATCAACAAAGCTCGGCTTTGTGTATTCACGCACAGCATAAAAGGTGTGGTGGACAAAATGAAATAAAGAAGGGGTGGCATAAATAACGTTTTTTGTGGCAGCATCGGAGAAATTTGTACATGTAAACAAACTACGATGAGTTCAAGGATCGCTGAAATCAGTAGGACAAAACGGTGCTTGCCAAAGGTTCTCATCAGTGAAGCATGTTTAATATAAGCAGTGGGATTTGTAACAATTAGGAAGGTTTGTGTCATGTTTGTCCTCCTACAGAAGACATATAAAAAAAAAAAAAAAATTTTCTTCATCTATTTCCATTTTCACACATCTCTAAAAGAGGTCTATGGAGTCACTAAAAGCCAGGCTAAAGAGCCTCTCTAGAGCCGCGGATTGTTTATCCCCGGATTAGATTCTCAAACTCCATCTAGGGCACCATTTAGTGGCACGCCAAACAATCACTTGATTTTTCCTATATTCAAACACAGTGTTACTGTTCAAACTGTGTGGAATGTTACACAAAAATATTAGATATACTTGTGAAATAAAACATCTGTTTAGTTTTTAATGAATACTTAGGCCTACTACGCTACGGAATTTTAATTGTGGTCATTATGGAGGTACTCGGAGAGTCAGCTGTTTTCTGAAGTGGTACTTGGTGAAAACAGTTTGAGAAGCACTGAATTGGAGTATAATTATCAAAGAAAATATCATATGAAAGCAGAGGAATCGAAATAAAAATGAGGAAACCTAGCGCAGGTTAAAATGTTCTTAATTGTTGACCACTCCCTTTTTCTCTCTCGGCAAAGTCAGGAAAGAAAATGTCTTATTTCCATTCCACTTATGTTGACAACTAAAGATGTCCGATAATGGCTTTTTTGCCGATATCCGATATTTTCCAACTCTTAATTACCAATTCTGATATCAACTGATACGAGGTGGTTCGGGCATCTGGTCAGGATGCCACCTCAGCGCCTCTCTAGGGAGGTGTTTCGGACAGGTCCGACCAGTAGGAGGTCACGGGGAAGACCCAGGACACGTTGGGAAGACTATGTCTCCTGTCTGGCCTGGGAACGCCTCGGGATCCCTCGGGAGGAGCTGGACGAAGTGGCTGGGGAGAGGAAAGTCAAGGCTTCCCTGCTTAGGCTGTTGCCCCCGCGACCTGACCTCGGATAAGCGGAAGAAGATGGATGGATTGATGGATATATACAGTGGTGGAATTAACACATTAATATGCCTAATTTTGCTGTGATGCACCGCTGGATGCATTAAACCATGGGTGTCAAACTCTGGCCCGCGGGCCAAATTTGGCCCACCGTGTAATTTCATTTGGCCCTTGAGGCAATATCAAATTAACATTAGAGCTGGCCCGCCGCTGTAACACCGCATTCACAACTAATACTCATACTCGTCAACCCTCTCGATTTTTCCGGGAGACTCCCGGAGTTCAGTGCCCCTCTCGAATTTCTCCCGATTTCCACCAAGACAATAATATTGGGGGCGTGCCGTAAAAGCACTGCCTTTGGCGTTCTCTACATGTCGCCACGTCCGCTTTTTCTCCATAAAAGCAGCGTGCCGGCCCACGCACATAAAATATGCGGCTCATACACACACACAAGTGTATGCAAGGCATACTTGCTCAACAGCCATACAGGTCACACTGAGGGTGGCCGTATAAACAACTTTAACACTGTTGCAAATATACGCCACACTGTGAACCCACAGCAAACAAGAATGACAAACACATTTCGGGAGAACATCCGCGCCGTACCACAACATAAACACAACCGAACAAATACCCAGAACCCCTTGCATCACTAACTCTTCCGGGACGCTACAATATACACCCCCGCTACCACCAAACCCCGCCACAACTCAAACCCGCCGCCGAAAAGAGGCATTCAATTTGTTTTTTTATTTTATTTGATATGCCATTGATATTTTTTAATTATTATTATTTAAAACTCAATTTTGCATGTCACTATAAAGTTATATAAGCCTTGCTTGGTCGATATTCAATGCAAAACTTGTTTGGGTCCCTATTAAAGGATTCATTTGTTCAACCTCGGCCCGCGGCTTCGTTCAGTTTTAAATTTTGGCCCACTCTGTATTTGAGTTTGACACCCCTGCATTAAACAATGTAACAAGGTTTTCCCAAAATAAATCAACTCAAGTTATGGAAAAAAAATGCCAACATGGCACTGCAATATTTATTATTGAAGTCACGAAATGCGTTATTTTTTTTTTAACATGCCTCAAAACAGCAACTTGGAATTTGGGACATGGTCTCCCTGAGATAATCCTGATGACCACAACAACTACGGGAAGTACTATACTTTGACTTTAACTAAGTGCACTATTATTATTATTATTTTTAAACTTGCCTCAAAACAACAGCTACAAAAAACAGTGAAGGCACCTAGAGTAATAAAGTAAACAAACAGATAGTCCTCTATAGTGCAAGACTGCGTGGTAATATTGTATAACAAGACATTATAAACTGGACTCAATCTGAACAGTTGATCATCAACTATATGAAAAGCTGGACAGGACAAAAAATAAAAAATGAATTACTTTTTGAAACTGATATCGATACTTTCCTACATTACATTTTAAAGCATTTATAATGTATAATGTGTAATGATAATGTCAGCAGTCCGATATTATCGGACATCTATATTGACAACCACTTACGTCGACGTCAGTCAGCCAATATGACGGATGGGTGGTGATGTATTTTAACTCTGGTTTAGGCAATAGCGTTTTAATTAAGCACTTTTATTGTACAACACTGAAACGGAATAAAACATTTTACCAAAAGCACCTTTTTTTTTTTACCTTGAAAGTATTCAAATGTGCTTTCATAGACAAAGTCAACAGTTCTTTTTATTCCAGTTGATTCCTTAAAAAATATGTTAGTCTCATTTTTGTTTACATGACTCGAAGGTCTCATTTTTAACGAGCCGGCGTGTTCACCACATTTCATCATCCATATTTCTATAATCAAATTGGTTTCTACTTTGAGAAGGATATATTTTTTTATTTTGTCACATGCCGTTTCAAAAGCATTTGTTAAAGGTCTCCCCCGCGACAATTCTATTTATATTTAATAAATACATTTGAGTCCAAATCTTCAATAACGGAGCATGATTTGTGATCTGTAGGCGCTGACCTTTTATTCCATTTCTAATATAGCGGAGTGAAAATGAATTACTATTTCTATTTGCATGACGCTGTGCTTTATAATTGCTTGTTGAAGGTCAAAGGTGATCTTTTCTTATCCTCCATCCTCAGCGGGCTTACAAAAAATATTAAAAAGCTCTCCAGACGAGCAGTGGGTGGGTCTATACGCCACCGCCAAAATGTCAATATGATACTGCTATCGATTCCAATATTGCAATATGACATTTTGACGTATCAGAAGGAGATAGTGATATTATTGGATATGATCAATGAAAAAAAAAACAATATATTTAGAGATACTAATTTTCCCTTCCTGCCTAATTTTAAGTATTTGTTGGTTCTTATTTTGTGTGAATGCTGACAACTATTATTTGAATGCTAACTTTTTATTTATTTAGTTGTTGTTTTTAGCCAATTTTGTATCCATTTACTACAGGGTACTTGGTACACGACATATGCTAACTGTTAGCATGCTAACTTATTTTTTTTTAGCAAATTTTGCGTCCGTTTATTATATAACGTGCTTCTTGAAGTATGCTAACTGTAAGCATACTGTTAGCTAATGTCATATTGTTTTTAGCGAGTTTCGCAAAGTACTTGCAGTCATTTAACTTTGTACGTAAAAACAAACTTTTTTTTTTTTGCTAGTTTTACAACCCTTTTCCCCAAAGTCATGTAACTTTATACGTGACATATGCTAACTGTTAGCAGGCTAACTTTTTTTTTTTTAGCAATGTTCACCCGAACGCGTCCCTAGGGAGGTGTTTAGGGCACGTCCCACCGGTAGGAGGCCACAGGGAAGACCCAGGACACGTTGGGAAGACTATGTCTCCCGGCTGGCCAGGGAACGCCTCAGGACCCCCCGGGAAGAGCTGGACAAAGTGGCTGGGGAGAGAGAATCTGGGCTTCCGTGCTTAGGCTGCTGCCCCCGCGGCCCGACCTCGGATAAGCGGAAGAGGATGGATGGATGGATGTTCACAGGCGCACACCTTCCAGTCTTCAACTCATGACGTATGTGACATATGCTATTTGTTAGTATGCTATCATTAGCATGCCAAAAATGTTTGCAATTTTCGTTGGCAGTCATCGCATGCAAACTGTTAGCATGCTAGCTTTTGTAGATAGATTAGCATGCGTACGCCTCAGAGCCACATAACTTTGTACTTGTCGCATTACCTTGTCGCATTACAACTGTCAGCATGCTAACGATAGCATTCCAGTTCGACTCACGCGTATGGCCGACTAGCGTTTTTATGCAGCTTACACATTAAGCATTCACAAGCAAATTCCGACCAGAATTGCACAGATTGTAGAAATTATAATCATTATTATTGTTATAGTGTATTTTTCTCTCTCAAATGCTAACAAAGTTACCTCAGAAATCACAAAAAAATAATCTCTGTCAATATCATTTAGAACAAAATCGCACCACTAAACAAAAGTGTCCTCTGGACAAAAACCAAAACAAGGAATGTGTCCGATTTGGAGCAGGTAGAAGCAAAAGTTTACATTTCACTCAAATTTTCCTGCAACATGTTTACTTGTGCAAAAGCTGGACATCCATCCATTTTTTCTACCGCTTGTCCCTTTTGGGGTCGCGGGAGCCCTCTCTCAGCTGCATTCGGGCGGTAGGCGGGGTACACCCTGGACAAGTCGCCACCTCATCGCAGAGCTGGACAGCCAGTTAACATACAAATGTCCGCCAATAAAACACACAAGGTTGGTCTTTTCTTGCATTTTAGTCAAGTCATTTAAAAAATGTAATCATGGTCGACGAGCAGCTACACAACAGCTAAGCACACAATAGCACACAAACTGGACATTCGTAATACGTGTCCTTAATTTGTTTATAATAAACAAGTGTTAAAGAAATATGTGTGCATATTACTTGGAGATACAAAGTCTCCAAGGCAGAAGCGTATTAGAAAGTATCCAGTAACAAACGTGTCCGCATCACTCAACTTACTGCATTGCACGCCTAACTTAATGTTTTTTTGTGTCCACTAGGTGTCGCCAAAAAACAATTACCACATCAATTTAAAAACAGCATGCGTCCGTCCTGAGGTTAGTGTTTTTTCATACCTACCATTGTTCCAAGCAATTTCATTTGATCAAAGCTTTTTCTAACGGTACCTACTAGGGTTGTACGGTATGCCGGTATTAGTATAGTACCGCAATACTAATGAATCATATTCATAACTATACCGCCTTGGAAAAGTACCGGTCGACCACCCCCCCGCTCCCCTGTCGTCGTGTCATTGCTGGTTTATGAGCAGACGAGCATGTTCGGCAGTGCACAATCACTGAGTACTTACAAGCAGACACAGTGTGGAGACAGAAATGGGAGAACGGACGCATTTTGACTTAAAGGGGAACATTATCACCAGACCTATATAAGCGTCAATGTATACCTTGATGTTGCAGAAAAAAGACCATATGTTTTTTTAACCGATTTCCGAACTCTAAAAGGGTGAATTTGCCGATTTAAACGCCTTTAAATTGTTCGCTGTTGGAGCAGTGACCTTTCACCCGTGACGTCACAACAGGAAACAATCCGCCATTTTTCAAACACATTGCACACACCAAGTCAAATCAGCTCTGTTATTTTCAGTTTTTTGGACTGTTTTTCGTACCTTGGAGACATCATGCCTCGTTGGTGTGTTGTCGGAGGGTGTAACAACACGATCACAGACGGATTCAAGTTGCAACAGTGGTCAAAAGATGCGAAAGTCCCTCGTTTGTTCTGCACACCGTACCGACGACAGCTATGCTACGACAGATGGCAGAGATGGCAAGATTGTTTGGATATCCTGCGACACTCAAAGCAGATGCATTAGCAACAATAAAGTCAACGAAATCACAAAGGTGAGTTTTGTTGATGTTATGGTACCTGCCTCCATACTCCAACCATCCGTTTCAATACATGCGTAATCTGTTGAATCGCTTACGGCGCTGAAATCAGAGACTGAACTCGAGCTACTATGCTATACCTTTCTGTGCTATCCGCCATGTTTGATTTTGGTTGCTTCACACAGTGACGTCACAGGACAATAGACGGGTGGATATAGCGATGGTGTAAATCAGGCTCTTTGAAGCCGTTTTTCGGGATATTGCGTGATGGGTAAAATTTTGAGAAAAACTTTGAAGAAAAAAAAAGATACAGAGAACTGATTTTTATTGGTTTTAACCTTCAGAAATTGTGATAATGTTCCCCTTTAAAAACAAAAAATACAGGTGGAGTTTTAACACTGAAACGCCCTTGTAGAAGGTGCCCTCCTGTGGGTTCTTCTGACACAAAGATCATTTTGTGAGCCCGGTGGTCTGAGGTAACAAGTCTTTTAGTTTCACAAAGCAGCGTGGTTTTGCTTTCTAGCAAACTGTCTCTCGCTCCCATGCCTCAATAAGGGCAACAGGTGATTAGATAACATGTCTCAGCTGGGTACCCAGCTGGGCAATCTACTCACCTGTCACTGTCTTCGAGGCCGGTCATTACACACCCCGCTCCGTGGCAGGCCCACAGACCACGCTCCTCTCCATAGCCCTCAGGAAGAGGTGGTTTAAGACATGGCTAGCTAGCAAGTGGCTAAAGTCCAGCCGCAGTCTGCAGTGTTTTAGTTACTTCTAAATCACTAATCCTCGCCTCCATGGCGACAAATAAAGTACGTTTTTTTTTACAAGTATCATCCCTGCAGGAAAGGAATAGCTAAACATGCTTCACTACACACCGTAGCTCACCGGCGTCACAATGTAAACAAACGCCATTGGTGGATCTACAGGAGTGTATCTGGTCAATACTACTATGATCATGTTGATATTTTTTGGCATAACATTATCTTTTTTTTTTTTTAATGTATATTATGTTTATAAACTCAGGAAATATGTCCCTGGACACATGAGGACTTTGAATATGACCAGTGTATGATCTTGTAACGACATAATATCGGATTGATACCCAAATTTGTGGTATCCAAGTAAAGTATCAAACAACAGAAAAATAAGTGATTATTACATTTTAACAGAAGTGTAGATAGAACATGTTAAAAGAGAAAGTAAGCAGATATTAACAGTAAATGAACAAGTAGATTAATGATTCATTTTCTACTGCTTGACCTTAATAATGTTGACGAAATAATAGAATGGAAAATTATATTTTACTGCATACATCAGCAGACTAAATTAGCAGCCTTTGTTTGCTTACTTACTACTAAAAGACAAGTTGTCTTGTATGTTTACTATTTTATTTAAAAACTAACTTGCAATAAGAAATGTACCCTAAGAATTTTTGTTAAAATTAAGCCTATAATGCAATTTTTTGTGGTACCCTTTGTTCAGAAAAGTATCTAAATATTTTTGGTATCGGGACAACACTCGTGTGGTGCTGATATCGGATTGATATCGGTATCAAAAAATAGGTAAATATGATGTTTGATATGATGACCGTGGTATTGTATCAGTAAGTACAGTTGAAGTATTGGCCACTACCTCACACAAAAGGCTTTCATGTTCGAAATTAAACTAGAACCTTCCTTATTGTGTCGGTTTATGAACGAGAGGTTAAAGGTTATGATTGGAGTATATTATTATTTGCACGGCTGGGTAATTCTACAGAGTTGATTGGTGTTACTGGGATTAAATAGTCAAAAGGCACCGAGCTTGGTGTTTAAAGCAGAGGTGGGCGGGACTTTGGGCGAAGCCCTAATGACTTGTTTATTGTGGCGATGTGACAAAGCTTTTACAACACTTCCCCTCTCTCTTGCCATTACGTGCGGGGCGGTCGCCGCCGCAACATGAATCGTTAATGTTGCATTTACGGTCACTTTGCGCTCTTATTGTCCCTGCAGGAGTGCAACTGGAGGTGGATACCACATGGCAAGCGGCAGTAAATAAGCAAATCAATGCAAAGTAATGTCATGTAGTCCTTTCACGCAGGAAATGGCTGAAAGGAAGAGGCTGTGCGGGGTGAATTATTCCTTACTGTCCCTTTAAAAGTCACAATCATGTAAATGTGAAGGGGAAAAGATATTCCCAGTTGATGCTTTGAAACAACTATTGCGACAACTATTCTTTACTCAAGCTTTAAAAGTCACACAAACGGCAAATTACAGGAGGAAGGGGGTTCACATGGCCCCATTCGTCGCCATTTACCTGACACATGAAATGTGACAAATTTTGTGCGCAATCCACTTTAGCCGCTGGACAGGAGCAGCGTGGAATATCTTATAATGTGCGTTGTGCCAATTCAAATTGGACCTTGGCGTCAGTTGCTATGTTGAGTGGCACTTTCCATCATTTTCAGCGGACTGTATTCGACTTAGACTTAGACAAACTTTTATTGATCCACAAGGGAAATTGTTCCACACAGTAGCTTGGTTTCAAAGGATGGAAAGAGCAAAATTGGAAAGGATAATGCAGGTATTAAAGGCCTACTGAAATGAGATGTTCTTATTTAAACGGGGATAGCAGGTCCATTCTATGTGTCATACTTGATCATTTCGCGATATTGCCATATTTTTGCTGAAAGGATTTAGTAGATAACATCGACGATAACATTTGCAACTTTTGGTCGCTAATAAAAAAGCCTTGCCTTTACCGGAAGTAGCAGACGATGTGCGCGTGATGTCACGGATTGTAGAGCTCCTCACATTCTCACATTGTTTATAATCATAGCCATCAGTAGCTAGAGCAATTCGGACTGAGAAAGTGACAATTTCCCCATCAATTTGAGCGAGGATGAAAGATTCGTGGAGGAGGAAAGTGAGAGTGAAGAACTAGAAAGAAAAAAAAAAGGCGAGGGCAGTGAGAGCGGTTCAGATGTTATTAGACACATTTACTAGGATAATTCTGTAAAATCCCTTATCTGCTTATTGTGTTACTAGTGTTTTAGTGAGATTATATTTATGGTACCTGAAAGTCGGAGGGGTGTGGCCACAGGTGTAGTGACCGCCAGTGTCTCCGGTGGGAGGAGGTAAAAGTCTGCAGCTGCAGGAGGACGCAAGCTCCGCTCATGACTACGGTAAGAGCCGACTTATTACCACAATTTTCTCACCGAAACCTGCCGGTTGACATGTGGTCGGGAACCATGTTCGCTTGACCGCTCTGTTCCATAGTAAAGCTTCACCTTCGGGAATTTTAAACAAGGAAACACCGGCTGCGTTTGTGTTGCTAAAGGCAGCTGCAATACACCGCTTCCCACCTACGTCTTTCTACTTTGACTTCTCCACTATTAATTGAACAAATTGCAAAAGATTCAGCAACACAGATGTCCAGAATACTGTGTAATTATGCGATTAAAGCAGACTACTTATAGCTTGGATCGGGCTGGAAAAAAATGTCCGCTACAACCGGTGACGTCAAACGCACGCGTGATCATACCAACGTTTTCAACAGGATACTTCGCAGGAAATTTAAAATTGCAATTTAGTAAACTAAAAAGGCCGTATTGGCATGTGTTGCAATGTTAATATTTCATCATTGATATACAAACTATCAGACTGCGTGGTCGGTAGTAGTGGGTTTCAGTAGGCCTTTAAGTAGACTAAAAATGTATCATAGTAGCAATATAAAATATAACACATATGTAATATTTACATATAATATATAAAGTATAAAATACATACTGATATATTATATTATTACTGGATCGGTTCGCAGCAGTGTGAAGCGACTAGGATGAGAATCATCACCTCCAAGTTAAAAGTTCATGGTTCTCGCCCGGAAAAAGGTGGAGTGCCATCTCCGGGTTGGG
Organism: Nerophis ophidion; assembly: GCF_033978795.1. Classification (NCBI taxonomy): domain Eukaryota; kingdom Metazoa; phylum Chordata; class Actinopteri; order Syngnathiformes; family Syngnathidae; genus Nerophis; species Nerophis ophidion. Next base: position 71,683,246 of record NC_084611.1, read on the forward strand.
GAGGAGATCTTGCCCCAAGTGAAGGAGTTCAAGTACCTCGGAGTATTGTTAACGAGTGAGGGAAGAGTGGATCGTGAGATCGACAAGCGGATCGGTGCGGCGTCTTCAGTAATGCGGACGCTGTATCGATCCATTGTGGTGAAGAAGGAGCTGAGCCGAAAGGCAAAGCCCTCAATTTACCGGCCAATCTACGTTCCCATCCTCACCTATGGTCATGATCTTTGGGTCATGACTGAAAGGACAAGATCATGGGTACAAGTGACCGAATTGAGTTTCCTCCGCCGGGTGGCGGGGCTCTCCCTTAGAGATAGGGTGAGAAGCTCTTTCATCCGGGAGGAGCTCAAAGTAAAGCCGCTTTTCCTCCACGTGCCATTTTGGGGTCCTTATACACACACCATAATAATACCCGTATGTTGAAGCACAGTACGTCTTACTATGGTAGCCCACATTCTCTGTGTTCCATCAAGTGGTGTGGCTTCATAGCTCATCAAAGTCGTACGATAACATTTTGACAGATTTTTGTATGTAATTGTTTTTAATTCTCAATGAAACATTAAAGTTTTGGTGTTGCTTGTAATCCACACGTATCTCTTGTGTGTGACTTTCATCTACTGATAACTCTTATCATTACACCGTTGACCACAAACAGTACCAATACGTACATTAGGCGCACCGGGTTATAAGGTGCATTGTTGATTTTTGAGAAAACTAAATTATTTTAAATGCGCATTTTAGTCGGACAAATACAGTACATCTGGTCTGATTAAGCTAATTGCTAACGTTTAACTACATTTGTCAATGGAGTTATCTTGTAATACTTATATAGCGCAGTGCAGACAAAAAGTTAAATGTAATTCAACACGCTAACAAACAATGGACTAAACCTTAACTCTTAAACTCAGTGTCCGACTTGCTGATATCAATAGTCAGGAGGATGCTACTGTCCATGCTAACCTATTATTACAAATGATCATATATTAACTGTTACTGGACTTACTGCTGCAATGTATACACCGTTGCTATA